>NC_057400.1:4374119-4674119 GCF_019320065.1 Cervus canadensis | reverse complement strand
TTTCCTTGCTTTCTCTATTATCCAATGAATGTTGACAATTTGAGCTCTGGTTCTTCTGCCTTTTCTAAAGCCAGGTTGTATATCTGGAATTTCTGTTGGATACTTGTTTGAAGGATTTTGAATATAACCTTATTAGCATGGGAAGTGAGCACAATTGTGTGGTAATTTGAACATTCTTTGGCATTGCCCTTCTTTGGTGTTGAGATGAAACTGACCTTCTCCAGTCCTGTGGCCACTACTGGGTTTTCCAAATTTGCTTACATATTGAGTGCAGCACTTTTAGTATTTTAAATAGCTCAGCTGGGATTCCATCACCTCCACTAGCTTTACTGATAGCAATGCTTCCTAAGGCCCAGTTGACTTCATACTCCAGGATGAAGTCTAACTGAACTAACTCCAGGATAAAGGCTCTAACTGAGTGACCTCACCATCATGGTAATCAGGGTCATCAAGAGGGGTTGGTGAAAGGAGTTCTTAGATATAATTTGAGATAAGATATTTGGAAGCAACCAAAAAAAAGGAAAAGCATGTTAGGGCAGTGATAGGATCTGGTTTTCTTATATAAATGATCATTCTGACTGCTATATGAAAAACACTTTATAATAGTCTCTCTTTTTATAAATGTATATGTATATATGCACATACATGCATATAGCCCTCTCTGGTGCTCAGACAGTAGACAATAAAAAATCTGCCTGCAATGCAGGAGACCCAAGTTCGATCACTGGGTTGCAAAGATTCCCTGGGGAAGCATTTGGCTACCCACTCCAGTATTCTTGTTTGGAAAATTCCATGGACAGAGGAGCCTGCTAGGCTACAGTGCATGGGGTCACAGAGTCGGACACGACTGAGCGACTTTCCTTTTCTTTTCCCATATATGTATACACACATGCATAATACATATTTATGTATAAACATACATGTCCTTATTTTATGTAGAAGTAACAGCTTATGGTTTTGGGGGATGAATTGGGAGAACCTTAATACCTATTGCTTCATAAAAAAATAAGGAAACACATTCTGAATATTAATAGGAAAAGATGGGGAAGGTAAAATTTCTGGAGCCAGGTTATATACAAAACCAAGATAGAATTTTCCTCTAGTAGGTATTATTAAAAGCTCTTAAATTTTTTGATCCTATTTGTTTGTTTCTCACCAGAGGTGGCAATGTTAGCATTGCTTAGAAAATAATTTGTCTACACACATGTACATGTTTACAAAAGCCATCGGTTTCTAGCATATGAATATTAATTACCATCTTTGAAAAGAGATCAAAGGAGGAAAAAAGAGCCACAGAGAATATAGTCATGCAATCTTGTTTTGGATGAGTTAATAAATTGGAAGCTGAAATAAAAACCTAGGCTGAAAATGACCTGGTCAAGGAAATACTTATGAGATCTTCTGATAAACTCTGACAAAGATGGTATTAGGAGAAAGATCCTTTACAATGAAAAGACTTTAAAAGTTGCAAAATATAAATTAAATGTTTTTCCTACTGTCAGTAAACAAATCAATATATATGTCTTCTTTCATAAATACATAATTCTAGCAGTTCAATGTTATGGCCATTTCTCACAAAGCCATCTTCTGATTTGATAACGTAATTACAGTAGAACGAAAGCTCCTTGTTGCTGCTGAGACCTCATTTAAACATCTACAAGCTCCCTGTTTAGCATGAACCTTGTTCTTGACCTAATACTGCAGGGTTATTGATAGCTATCTGAGAAGTCTCACTAATCTATTTACTGAAGTTTCATTATCCCAAACTGTCATAGACACAACCACTCCCACTCTCATTTTTACTCCAAGTTAGGGACTCATATCAGGGAAAAAATGTCATATTCTTCTTTTTGGGCAATGGAATAAAAAGAAAACTAACTTATATGGAAGTAAATTGGCTAACTGCTAATGTTTGAACATGTTCAGCCTATGTTGGGAGCTTTCAGCCAGCGCAGTGATGAGGACAGATCACTCTAGGAGTTGTCACTGGTTTTGTATTTTCCTCTGATGTTGAAGCTGGGGGGCCTGTTATACCTAGGATGACGTGAAGTTGCTCAGTCATGTCCGACTCTTTGCGACCCCATGGACTGTAGCCTACCAGGCTCCTCCATCCATGGGATTTTCCATTTCCTTCTCCAGGAGCTCTTTCCAACCCAGGGACTGAACCCAGGTCTCCTGCATTGTAGGCAGACACTTTACCCTCTGAGCCACCAGGGAAGTCCTATATCTAGGATAGGCAGCAGTAATTTTCCGAGTCTTGGAATTTACTTATGGATTAATTAGAGAAACTATTGAATACCTTCTATGTTCCAGGCACTATACAGAATGAGTTAAATATGTTTTTGACTCTGTTCTGGTGTCTAATCATCTTTCATTTGGTTTTCCACCATGTTAGATATACCACGCTTACTTTTTCAAAATTTATATGTTCTCAAAAAGTACCATGAAATTATATCTCCCTCCAAGGCTTCTATTTGACTTTTGCTTGGTCATTTGGAATTCATAGAAATTGCTGTTGCATTTGAATAGCATATTTCCTATTGTTTTAGGCAGAGTGATTTATAGCAGTGTGTAGGAAGGTTTGATTTTTGACATGCTTAACACTGATGAATTAGGTGAAATATTTTTCAGTCACAGGCTTCTGGCCAAGCTTCTTCTGAAGTGAAGCCCAGGTTCTCTCTGAGGAGACTGGAGAGGAAAGAACAGGTGAATTAAATAGTGCCATCCTCAGGCTAGAAAGGCTTATACCTACCTCTTGGCTGTGTCATCTCTACGCTATTTTGCCTTAATGCACAACTGGTCCACATTTTTATCACTTCATGAGTGACTCTCCCTGGATTGTTGGAGTAGCTTAACAACTTCACTGACTTTTCCAGGGAATGAGGATAACTGTGGCTCTTTCCCGTAAACGTTTTACTGGTTCTCTTCCCTCTCTGCCTCAGTATGGCTCAGAATAGTCCACACCCCCAGATCCTCTTGACCAAAGTCAAGGATGTTCCTTGAATTCATGTATTAGAAATGACATATTGAAGAGCTGCCGGTGGATCCTTCTGCAGGAGGTCTAAAAAGCCCTGAGATATCATAAAAACTTCCTCTTTTCTTATTTTCCACTACTGATCCTAGGAGGTTAGCTTCTGTTTTTTAAATTTTATTGGAGTATAATTGATTTACAATAGTTAGTTTCAGTTGTACAGCAGAGTGAGTCAGTTATATATGTATATATATATTCATTTTCAGACCCTTTTCTAATATAGCTTATTACAGAATATTAAATAGAGCTCTCTCTCTATATATGTATTTTATATATCATAATATGTATATGTTAATCCCAATCTCCTAATTTATCACCCCCCTACTTTTCCCCTTTGGCAACTGTGGTTTTGATTTTGAGATCTGTGAGTCTACTTCTATTTTGTAAAAGTTTATTTGTATAATTTTTATTAGATTCCACATATAAGCAATATCATATGATGTTTGTCTTTCTCTGACTTCACTTAGTATGATAATATCTAGGTCCATCTATGTTGCTGCAAATGACATTATTTCATCCTTGTTAATGGTTGAATAATATTTAATTTTATGTATATACCACATCTTTTTATCCCTTCATCTTTTAATGGACATTTAGTTTACTTCCATGTCTTTGTGCTACCTTGAACATTGGAGTGCATATATCTGTTTGAATTGCAGTTTTGTCCAGATATATGCCCAGGAGTGGGATTGCTGGATTATACGGTAGTTCTATCCTTCCTGACACACAACTCTCTTCATGACCTCCTCAACTCAGAGTTCTAGAAGCCCCATATTTACACAGATTCCTGTAGCAAGTTAAAGATAATTTCTATAAAGAAAACTTTTGAGTGCTTTGGGATCACCTGGGGTCTCTTTTAAGAACTGAAGATTCTTATCATCTCTGGTGGATCATTCATTATCTCTGCTGGATCACTGCCACCAGAGATAATGATTCCATAAATCCGGGATAGGTTCCATAAACTAATGTAGTAATAATGCTCATTACGGTGCATGTGGCCTTGAGTTCATCTTGAGGAAGATTGCACTGCGATGACAAACACTGACTTATGAACTGACAAACCCGATTGGATTTCTAGCCCCACAACTTAGTAACAGCATGATTTTGAATATGTTAATTTACTAACCAAATTTGTAGTCCAGCTTTCTTACTTCTCATGGATGTTTAATGTTATTTAATTTCACCGAGTCCATGATGACACACAGTATAGATACAGGAATCAGGTCATTCTAGGGAAACTTACAAGTGAAGAGTCCACAAGAAGAGGTGCACAGTTGCCCAGACTGCCTAACTTTCTGTAGATATGTAGCGGGGCTGGACCCAGCGTGGCTGGATTCCAGGGAAGGAATCCCACGGTCTATTGCTCTCCCTTTAATGGGATGAGGGTCAGAAAGGCCTTGACAGTGAGTGGCATGATGCTCTGTGAGCTCGCCTGGTATTGTATGTAAGTTACAAAGTAATGACAGCTTAGATGCCACTGTTTAGGTGAGTGATGGGAAATGACCCCTGCTTAGGACCTCAAGACCTAGGGAACACCTGTACGAAAATGCAGCTTCTCCTTCTTGGGTGAGGGCGGTGTTTCCAGTTCCTTCTAACACATTTCTGGGCAATTCAGAGACAATTCTCAGGAAACTTTGCAGGTAGACGCCACATTATCTCATAGGGCTTCTGTGAGCGCTGGATGGAATGATGTATGATGAAAAAACTTAATTTAGTTATGATCCACAGTAAAAATAGTTTATGCTTTATCCCTTTCCTGTATCCTACAGGGCCTGAGACACTTAAAAACTGCATGTTTTATACTCTTGTGTTCCAAATTGGCTAATTGGTTATATTATGATTGTTGTTGTTGATGTTTTTGTTATTATTAATCTCATTAATCTGAGTTGAAACCTTATTGTAGATTCTGTTTTTCTTCTCCTGGGGGAAGTTTAGTCTAAGCAAGAACAATTTTTTCTCCTCTGAAGCTTAGGTTGAACTCCATTATAATCCTAACAATTTGCCATAGAGTTTTCCACATTCAAATTGTTAGAAGCATTATATGAGTAGCTAAATGGCTAAACTGCCTTCCTAAGGAAAGAAAAGACTGAAATTCACAAATTTTGATTATTTAAAATATTGCTATTTGAAGGATTTGCTCTGAAATTATTTCAACATAACCACATATTCCATTAGTATGTGTAAAGCTTTATACATGAGGCTTTGTGAGCTCACATGGAATTATATAAAATTAATAATATTAAATGCATGTTATTCATAATATTGTGAGTACAAGTTTAAATAATATTGTAAACTATTATACACACATATGAATGCACTGTATAAATGTATCTGCTGAGATATGGAATGTGTCACTTTGCCAGAGTATAACTTTGCACAGGTTATTAAATAAAGCTGCATATCTCTTATTATTGAAAAAAACCTCAGCAAACATATACTATCTCTCCATACACACACACACACACACACACACACATACAACAATGCCTCCCATAAACAGAAACTCAAAGTTTGTTAAATATGAAGATGATAGCCATTGTTTGTGATTTGGACATTTTCATTATCTAGAAAGAATCTATGAGCAGGGAATGTTGAAGAATTTAGTATCCATTACTAGTGCTTGATGATTATAGCACAGGTCCTATATTAGAAGATGTTTTAACTTTGGCTCTTGAATATCTCCCTATTGTTTACAAGGTCATAGTCAAAATTTCTCAAATCATTCTGAAAACTCACCTGTTTTGTCTCAGAGATAGGCTCACTCAACATTTTAGGGGAATTACCAAGGGCTGCATTCATTTGAACCCATTGACCCTTCTCAGAAAACACTAAATCCTGCTAAAGGAAAAACAGGAACAGGAATGAAGGGGGAATTCCTGTCCTGGGGAAGAGCATGATAGATCAACCCCTTCGTCTTCCACTCATCATAGAGAATCAGGATTCTGTTTATATCCTTTGCACGTAGAGAACAGGAGAATCTCAAGGCATCAGGCTCATTCCAATGGAATCATCCCAAAATGTAGTCCCAGTGCTTCTACTATCTTACCTCTCCAGTTTATTCCTTATTTGGTCATTAGTTTCCTAAAACACAAGTCTGATCATGTTGCATTTCTTATCAAAAACTTTCCCTGCCTTCTATTTTTTTCAGAATATAAATTTAGACTCAGCAGCATAGAATTCATTCCCTCCAACCCCAATTTCTGCCACGATGCGTCACATTCCTTCCACTCTGGTGCAAGGGAATCACTTACTTGTCCAAACACCTCACGCGTTTTCAGACTTCGTGTCTTGCGTAGTGTTCTTTCAGCTCACAACTGAGCCCTCAATTCCTCAGAGCACTGGTGTAACTGGTGCCACGTGTGTGTTCAGCCGCTACGTTGTGTCTGACTCTTTGCGACCCCATGAACTGTAGCCTGCCAGGCTTCCCTGTCCTTCACTGTCTTGGAGTTTGGTCAACTTCATGTCCATTGAGTTGGTGATGCTATCTAACCATCTCATCCTCTGCAACACACACTTTTCCTTTTGCCTTCAGTCTTTCCCAGCATCAAAGTTTTTTCCAATGAGTCAGCATCAGGTGGTCAAAATATTGAAGCTTCAGTTTTAGCATGAGTCCTTCCAATGAATATTCAGGGTTGATTTCCTTTAGGATTCACTGGTTTGATCACCTTGCAGTCTAGGGGCTACAAAAAGAAGAAAAAATGAGAGCAAAGGAAAACGAGACACTTAATAAAACAGGCAAGTCTATTATATACATTTCATTCCTTAAAGAACTCAAGGGTGACACATTACTCAGACTATGAAGGGAAAAGTAGGCAAAATTTGAGAGAATATACATTACTGTCTTATTTGATCACTTCTTTATGTAGGCTGCTTTCAGGATCTAGTTCATTTTGAAAATATGATGATTCAGCATTATTTTATTGATGTTCAGCAGGTGTGACTGAACTGAACTGAACTGAGGTATCACTATGCAGTGGAAAGAGCTTAAGCTCTAGAGTCAGATGATATTGGATGAAACTGCTGGTTTCTCTGTTAAATTGCTCTGTGACCTCAGAATCAAATTGAGTCTCAATTCCCTCATCTAACATAAAGATATTGATAGCTACTCCAAGATTAGAATAATGCACGGCAAGTATACAAGAACCCTACCATTCTTTATTAGTAGTAGTAATTATAGCAATATGAAGTTAATACACAGTTTATTGAACACCCATAAATGTATTTAACTTTTGCAGTGTGTTTTTCTTAAAGTCTCTAACAAGCACTCCTCTCTCTCTCTCTCTTCACACACACACATATAAATACATGCCATATACAAACACTCAATACTAAGTTTGTTAAATATCCAGAGTATCATTTGTGATTTGGACATTTTCAACATCCAGAAGGAATCAGTGAGCAGGAAATGTTGAACAATTTACTCTCCACCTGCCACCCTTACCTCCCCAGTAACCCCGTCTCCACACTGACCCTCAGTCGATCCTTGAACGTCTATGTATCTCAAATACAATACAACATAACACAATGCAAGGCAATGAGTACAATCATCATACCCAAGGTCTAATCTATCTACCAAAAATTTTTCACATCACTTAAGGTGCTCATTGACATTTATGAGGATATTAATATGAGCTTGAATAAACTGATAATAAAATGCTACTGTGACTAAAATTGTTTGGTGAGGAAATCTAGCTCACGGAAACATTTAAAACTTGGCAGCAACTGCACTAAATGAAACCTGTGAGGGAACCGCCCCTTTTCTCATCTGACATTTTGAAACCCCTTGGCCTTTATCTCCTTTGCAACAGTACCCTGGTTTTCTGCATTTTCTCATTGCATTCCCAGATGGAATGGTTTTCTGTTCCCCTAGTTCCAGGGGGCAGAAGGCCCCCGCCCCGGTTTCCCTGCCTCTCCTCGTCATCCATCCTGCCAGAGCAGCACAAACGTGGGTTTGGAGGTGGGGGCAGGGTGTGAGCGGTTGCTGGTATGCAGTCTTTGTAGTATTTGCATATTTTCCTAAGAAGGAAAAAACAGATGGAATTTTTGAGTGAGGAAAATGAGGGCAAGTCAGAGTCTACATGAGAGGAAAGGCAGGAAGGACTGGGAGGGGTGGCTGAGACAGAGAATCGCCACTAAGTGATCCCAAGAAGGGCCCCATGGTGATGGAAAGGGGCTTTTGAAACAAGCTTTCTACACCCTGAGCAGACCCCCAGTGGCTCTGCAGTGAAGAATCCATTTGCAATGCATGAGACCATGGGTTCCATCCCTGGGATGGGAAGTTCTCCTAGAGGAGGGCATGGCAACCCACTCCACTATTCTTGTCTGCAGAATTCCATGGACAGAGGAGCCTGGTGGGCTATGGTCCACAGAGTCACAGATGCATACAGTGAAGAGTCCAGCCCTTTGTATTTAAAAGCAAAAATGTAATTCCTGCCTGCAAGGAATAGACTCTCAATTTATGACCACAAAACTTGCCTACAAAATCAGTAGCTACACGCACGGTTCTGGAGCGTCAGTCCACGCAGTAGTAGTTTCTGTTTGTCAACCCCCCACCCCCTGACCCCAACTTCCAACTTTCCTCCCAAGTCTTTAGAACACTTTGAACCTATGAAAAAAAAATAATAATTCCAATAAAAAGAAGCTACCCTGGCTGAAAGCAGGCAGCACTCTGATCACTGTCCCTTTCCTGGTCTTGGACCCCCTGGTTTCTGGACCCCGAGGGAAGGCTGCTACCCTGCAGGGTGCTCTGGTTCCCGTCATCCCTCCCCTGGCCTCACCATCACCCTCCTGGGTAAGGACCGTCCTAACAGTGGCTGTAGCCTAGACACTCGCTGACTCATGAGCCTCCCCATCCTGTGATGGTTCCAATCTTTCCTTCCTCATCTACCGGGTCCATGGCAGTCACCTTGTCTTACCAAGTCTCCCAGGATTCTGCTGGGCAGCCGCTCTGTCCTGTAAGAGCTGGTCTATCTGTCAGGCTCTGTCTTGTTCGCTGTGCTTGGCAGTGACGGGCTGGAAGGCCCCCTTCCCTCCCTAGCACCCTGTTTCTCTAGGTGAGGGGGCTTTCTCCAGTCTCTCTCCCCACCCGGGAGGAGTAGCGATTTGCTTTTCTGACTAAAGAAAGTGGTGAAAGGCTGAAGATGGTCCATATTTCACCAGAAACTGTCTCAAAAGCAGGAAGCATGTCCCCTGTCCTCTCTTTTGCTGAAGGCATCTGGGTTTGGTGAGGAAATCCAGATCACAGGGCCGAAAAGCTGGCAGGGCCTGGGGCCAGCCTCCACCTCCTAGAGCGGGCCGTGAGGCCCACCTTCCTCCCCTTCACCCTCCATTCTGCTGGTCCCTGATGCATGCTGAGTGAGTGAACCCCCCGCTGGAATCAATGTGCATTCGCTAGTTGGATTTGTGGGTAGAACTTTTCAGAAAATAGTGCCCAAATCTTGACTTGGAAGCCAAAATAACAGAAAACCTCACTTTGCCTTCAGATCCAAATCCCATTTTCCAACTCAGCTTGACAACAGAACCCCATACAGTGGGGCCCCAGCCAATCCTTTAAGATAGCTTTTGCTGAAGAGAAACCCTCATTGGCCCTTTTGTCTATTTTCAGGTAGATGGTGCAAGTAAGTGGTTAACACCTGCAAATTCCAACATCCACAGCCTACTGCAGTAGTAGCCGTAACCTTTGCATGCTTATACCTTTACCCCATAGCCCAAAAGTGATATGATACACTTATCAATTCAAATTGAAAGGCAAGAAGCATTATTCCTGGAGGCCTAGCAACTCAATAAATATTTTTTTGACTAACCATTGACTGTCTGAAACAAGAAGGAATCACTAATCTTATTAATGATTTCCTGAGGTCTCAATGCATGTTTGTAAATAACTGAGCAAGACCCTACAGGGCCTTCTGGAAACAGGCCAGCCCCCTACCCCACACACCATGTTCCCTGATGGCCTTCTGTCTATAGCAAAACTTTAGTCGAAGAATACATTTAAACAGAGGAGTGAGAAAACGCAGAAAGGAAAACAGTCAAGCAAGACATAATAATAGCTTAGCTATTAAACTAAGTCAAGGACTTTTAGTTCCTCCTCAAATGCTATAGATAATTTTTCTGAGCCACATTCTTTAGCTGTTTTGCAGATACTGAATCCCCCACCAGATGATAGAAGTCAGCTGTATGGTTCCCATAAGCAATAGACCCCAGATAGTTTGGAACCAGGTTGATGAGATTGACTCCCGATTACCTAGCCACCAACTAATCAGAAGAATGTCCATGAGCTGACCACACACCCCACCTCTCTCTTAGCCTGCCTTTAAAAATAATTCCCTGAAAAACATCATGGAACGAAGCTCAAGCCTTTTAAATACTAGGTACCTAGATTCCTTGCTTGGTGCCTGCAGTAAACACTGCACTTTCCTTCACCAAAACCGACGTCGGTAGATTGGCTTTACTGGGAATGGCTGAGAAGACCAAAGTTTGGTGACATATGTGTAGTATGTGTGTGCTTCTATAGCCTGAGAGAAACAATGACTTTTTAAACTGTCTACATTAGTGTACATGCCTAGGTAAGCCCTTCTTGTCTCCCCTAGCTGAGGAAAGATGTAGAAGATGTAAGGTTCTTGGTGTAGGGTTCAGTCTGGATTTGGGCTCCACAGGGCAATACATGCCAGACTTAGATCACAGGCTCTGCATTTTCTGGGCTTGAATCCAGCTTCACTACTTACTAGCCATGTAACATTGGGCAGATTGCTCACCTCATTAAGGTTAAATTAGGTAAGACTGACAAAGTACTTAGAATAACGCCTAGCACTCAAGAAATGCCAGCTAATATTACCAAGAATGCTGATGGAATTTTTTAAAAATTTGAATTTATAATGAGCTATATAGTCTTCTGATTTTTAGTCATATATAATGTTTGGCTTGTCTCATTGTCACTGTTAGTATAAAATTGTACTACAAATATAGGAAACAATAATAAACATTTCTGTAAATGAGCTGATTCTATGAATCTCAAATGCTCTTTCATCAATGTACTTTCTTTAAAAGTCTGGTCAAAAAAATATTGTCAATATCCTGCTGTTGTTTTAGCAGAGGCATGGAAATGAGCTTCATCGTGGGGCTGAGTATTACTACTTGGTAAATGTCAGAGAGAGGGCATTCTATTGAAGCTAATGGTCTTCACTAAGATTAAAAGAGGCATGTCCCTGTTCCTGAAGGAAGACCTTCTACAGTAGAACAGGAGCCATTCGTCAGCTAAAGCTTTCAGGTATCATTTGGGAAGTGGGAGAAATTAAATAATTCCAGGAAGGGCAATGAGAATTCTATTGAAGATAGTGGGATGAAATAATTTAATTCAGAGCTCTATGCAAACTGAGCTACACCAAGCTCCCAAAACCTAGGCAAAGAGCACAGAGCTCTCTATGACTTTAGTAATTCTAAGGCATTAATTCCCCTTACTACGATGGGAAGGTGCTAATAGCAAGAAGATAATACTTAAACATTCTAGAGATTACATAGTGAAGAGGATTTATGACCAAATACCAGCTTCCCTGGTGACTCAGATGATAAAGAATCTGCCTGTAATGCGAGTGACCCAAGTTCAGTCCCTGGGTCAGGAAGAGCCCCTGGAGAAGGGAATAGCTACCCACTCCAGTATTCTTGCCTGGAGAATTCCATGGGCAGAAGAGCCAGGTGGGCTACAGCCCAAGTGGTCGCAAATAGACACAGCTGAGTGACTAACACTTTTCACACTGTAGGATAAAGCACACCAAGTGGGAATCTGAAGACGTATGGACTGGTTGTGATTCTGGATGAGGAACTTACTATTTCTGGACCTTAAGTCCTCATGTAAAAATGAGGAATTTCTGCTTGGATGATAACCATTAAGGTACATGCTTTATAACTTAGTCATGAAAAGAGAAAGTATATTGGTGCTGTTACATCCTTCAATGTTAGCATTGATAAAGATAAGTAAATCCTTAATTTTTCTCACCTACAGATTAACAATATTTGTGATTATTAAGACAAAATGAGGCCGCGTATGTAAAGCATTTAACACAACACTTAATAGAGTGATTGTGTATTACTATTGCTATGAGACTAAAAGAGAATGAGAAGGCTATTCTATTCTAGAATGCTCTGGAAGAAGGAATTCTTGGAGGAGTGAAGCCATCTAGCCCTATGGATTGGCAGGAGAGCTGTGGGGAAAAATACTACTCGGGGCCTATGGAGCATTTCCTCTTAGCTGGTCCGAGCAAAGAAATTTGTTAGAGGTTGCTCAAACTTTACTCACAAAATACAAGCAATCTGAATTTAATAATGTATGAAAAGGATCATACCCCATGATCAAGTGGGATTTATTCCAAGGATGCAGGAATGATTTGTTATTTGCAAGTCAATCAATGTGATATACCACATTATCAAAAGAAAGGATAGAAATAACATAACCATTTCAGTATATGCAGAAAAAGCATTTGACAAAATTCAACATTCGTTCATGATGATAACTCTCATCAAAGCTGGTATAGAAAAAACATATCTCAACATAAGAAAGATCATTTATGACATACCCAGGGTAAATGGTAACATTGTAAAGCAGATTTTTAGGCTTGTGTGAGAAAGAAAATCAGGTAAAACTGTGATGTTGTATTGCTCTTCTTTCATCTTCTCATTACCTTCTTTTCATTTCCAGAATAGATATTTTTAGAACACACTTTAATTTTAGTTGGAAAAAACATCAGTTGTACATTTTTATTTGTGAAAAGACAAATGGTATGAAACTGAAAACTAAAATTTTAAAATGTATCATGCCACCATTGAGTCTAATTGGCTTAAGGATGAAAAGCTGAGAGCTTTTTCTCTAAAATCAGGGACAAATCAAAGATGGACACTCTTTCCACTGCACAACTCCTAGTCACAGCAATCAGACAAATAAATACATATATAAAGGATACTCAAACTGGAATTGAAGAAGTAAACTTCACCATTTGTAGATGACATGATACTTTATATAGAAAACTCTAAAGTCTCCCTTAAAAATTATTAAAACTAATAAATGAATCAGCAAAGTTGTATGATGCAAGATTAATATACAGAAATCTGTTGCTTTTCTATGCACTAATAATGAGCTATTAAAAGAAAAACTAAGGAACCAATACAATTTATAATCACATTAAAATGGAATCAAATACCTTAAACTTAACAAAGGTGAAAGACCTATACACTGAAAAGTATAAAACACTGATGAAGGAATTTGAAAATGATATAAGAAAATGGAAAGTGACTTCATGTTCATGGACTAGAGGAATTAATGTTAAAACGTCCATCCTACCCTAAGTAATCTAGAGATTTAATGAAATCTTTATCAAAACATTCATGACATTTTTCACAGAACTAGAATTTATATGGAACCAAACAAAGACCTTGAGTTGACAATTCAATCTTGAGAAAAGAGAACAAAGCTACAGTTATCACACTCCCTGGCTTCAGACTATATTAAAAAGACACAGTAATCTACAGTGCATGACGCTGGCATGAAAATAGACACACAAATCAATGGAACAGAACAGTAAGCCCAGTACACACTTACAGTTAATTAATCTACATAAAGGAAGCAAGAATATACCATAGTGAAAGACAGTCTCTTCAATAATTAGTGCTGGGAAAACTGGAAAGCTATAAGTAAAAGAATGTATATAGTATATTGTACTGTATACAAAAATAAACTTAAAATGGGTTGTAGATCTAAGTGTAAGACTGAAGCCATAAAACCACTACTAGAGAACATATTGGCGTGCTGCAATTCATGGGGTCGCAAAGAGTCGGACATGACTGAGTGACTGAACTGAACTGACCTGAATGTTACTAAGCCATGCAAAGAATGAAATTCTGCCATTTGCAACAACTTGGATGCACCTAGTGAGGACGATGCTGAGTGAAATAAGTCAGGCAGAGAAATATACACACTCTATACTATCACTTATACATGAAATTTAAGGATAAAACAAATGAATATATATGATAAAACAGAAACAGACTCACAGACAGACAGCAAGCTATTGTTTACCAGTGAGGAGAAGAAAGGGGGAGGGGCTAGATAGAGGTATGGGATTAAATGACGCAAATTACTTTGTATAGAATAAATAAATCCAGGGATATATTAAACAGCACAGGGAAATAGAGCCATTGTTTTGTAATAACTTTAGATGGAGTATAGTCTATTAAAAAATGAAATTAAAACATCACATGCACCCAGAAAACCTGCTGTGATGTGACCTCCCACTTATCCCTTTAATTGACCCGTAAATTAAGTGTTCAAATATTTATTGAGCTTCCTACTCAGTGCTAGTTTTTAAGAAGTCACTGAGCAAGCAGACATGAGCAGTAAGAGAACATATCATGTCTAACACAGAAGCCTGTATAATTTACATCTGACTGCACTGCACCCACTGTAGTGAGCGCTATCTCCTCTTCCTCGGAATGTCTTTGATTAATTGCTTTTGCTGTAATTCAGATTCTCTGATCTGGACCAGGTCTGTATCAAATCTCTATCACAATAGAGTCATCCTTTGTCTCATCTCTCTGCTCACTTCACGCTGCCTAGAGCTCTTGTATTAATCATTCTTTGAGATGATTTACTGACTGTATCATTTAAAGAAGGCATGAATAGAAATGATTAGCATTTTTAAAAACTCTTTTTCTTAATCTTGAAGAAATCTAGTGGTAGAGAAATTTTGCTAATTTTGGAATCCTTGTTACCAGAAGATATAGAACCAAGCACAGAGGACACAGTTCTAATAACTCTGTGTCAGGGACGATAACTTGTCACTTTTGAGACCCAATTCCTTCTATATCACCAGGAAAACTGTTTTAAAAACTCTTTTAAACAAAGTGTGAGTAGAAAGAATGTAAGTACTTTGGTGAGAAACAAAGTAATTTATTGTCAATGAAAGAAACTTTTCAGTTCACATGTGTATTTGAAGAATTTTAAAATATCTAATTTACTCAATGAAGGTTTTCAGAAACAATTAAAATTAATTTATAGCTGTCTAAATTAAAAGAATTGGCAGTAGGCTGAAACGGTTTTTGGAGATTTTAACCCAATCAATATAAAAAACAAAACTTGTAAAAGCCTGCAGGATAAAATGACAATCTCCAACCCTGGAGAAATAATGAAAGCAAAAATAATTAAGCTGTTAAGATTAAAAAAAAAAAAAATCCTGCTGCTCAGAACATGGTGTGTAGCTTCCCTTCATTTCAATGTTACTGATAATGATTGCTTTTTATAAATTGATGTGTTTGAAAACCTAATCTGTAAGAGGAAAATGTGGTATTAGGAAAGGGCTCATGAATTTCACATCTCAGCCTTTCAAAAGCAAGTTCTGATTCGTCTTTGTCTTCCCCCTTGGGTATCAGTCACATACTCTACGGGATTGTGTGTTGAAAAATGTCTACTGATGTGGAGACTTGGCTCTTCTTGAAAAAACCCAAGGAGCTTGCTCTGAAAGCACTATGTTCCCCCACATCGAACCAACTAAGTCCTTCTAAGGAAGAAAAGAAGTTGGCCCCAACTGGTAAGGGGCCAGTCCATTGGAAGAATTGTAAACAGGGGACTGAAGGATTAACTTCACTAACTGACCTGGCTTTCATCCTGTGGTATAAAATCTCCACTGCTAATTGTGGTGTTGGAATCCCTCTGAAACTCAACCTGCCTAACTTTTTTTATCTTCTGCTTCTCCCCTTGCTTTCCTGCCATGCAGGATACGCTATGCTTTGCCATTTTGATTTTGATCATACTCTTCCCTTTATTTTGAATGCCATGACACAGCCTTCAAAGGCTAACGGATTAACAATATTTGCAGATCCTTCAGGAAATCATCAGGTTCCATCCTTGGATCAGGACGATTCCCTGGAGAAGGAAATGGCTACCCAGTCCAGTATTCTTGCCTGGAGAATTCGATGGACAGAAGAGCCTGGCGGGCTACAGTCCATGAGGTCGCAAAGAGGTAGACATGATTGAGTGACTAGCACTTCACTTCACTTCAGCAAATCATAGGCCTGGGAAGCTGAAAGCTGGGATTCAGGACCTTCTAAGGTGAAGAGGCTCAGGCAAAATCTCCAGTTTTTAGGCCAGTATCCCTGAAGGGCTATAACCAAGAGTAAAAGTAAAACAAACAAAATAAACCAACTTCCACAATTTTAATCCTAAGTCATGTCAATCCTTAATTGGATTAAAGAGGTCTTTCCCTAACTAACACCCTCCCAGAGGTCTAAACCTATTCTCTATGAGGAATTATAACTTCATCTGGCTTAAAGACACAGATTGTTAGGGTGAGTTTTAAAATTTTTACTATATTCTACTAGGAAGAGAGCCAACTTAAATGTATGAATATTAAAATGTTGAATGTAAAAAAACAAAAAAGAGATAAATCCAGCAAACACTAATCAAAAGAAAACATAACTATATCAATGTCAGGAAACAAAGCATTGCTTGAAATTAAAGGCTTCGCAGGTGGCACAGTGGTAAAGAATCTGCCTGCAATGCAGGAGACAAGATACAGTTTTGATTCCTGGGTCAGAAATATACGCTGGAGAAGGAAATGGCAACCCACTGCAGTTTCTTGCCTGTAAAATTCCACGGACAGAGAAGCCTGGCAGGCTACAGTCCATGGGGTTGCAAAGAGTTGGACATGACTGAACAACTGAACACACACACAGAGACTAAAATGGGTATTTAAATATTCACCAGAATACACAAAATGTTCTAAATTTGAATGTGCCTGGCTAACAAAATCTCAGAGTATATAAGACAGAAATAGCAGTACAAAGAAAAATGGACACATCTACAATCATAGCAAAACATTTAAACACAAACCCTCTCATTAGATGATAGAAAAAACAGGCAATTTGAATGTATAGACAATTTGAACAACTGTGGAATACACATTGTCTTTATATGTCCAGTTAACATTATTCAAAATTAAAGACATGTTGGATCATAAAGCAATTTTAACAAATCTGACAACAGTGGAACTAAAACAGAAACTAAAAGAAAAATCTAAAATATTCTCAATTATGCAAATTAAGTCAAAAAAAATCTTTTAAAGAAGTCATGGATTCAAAAAAGAAATCAAATGGAAATTAAAATGATTTATAAAATGTATAGAATATAGCAAAAGTTCTGCTTAAAGAGAAATTTATAGTCTAAAATAAACAACAGATAAATTAAAAGTTTGAGAATTTATGGTCTAAATATGCATAGATATTTTAAAAAATAACAAAAGATTAAAATCAAAGAAAGCAGAAGGAAGGAAATAATATTAAAGATAAGAAATTAATTTTTAAAAAGAAACAAACATGCAATAGAGAGAATGCACAGAAACTGACAATGGTATCTCAAAAAGATTAATAAAATTTGTACAAAACTGGTAAAGACTATTCAAGTAGAATGCTAAAAAGGCATAAATTATAATATCCTGTGCATATAATTAATATTAAAATACATTAAAGAATGACAATAGATTAACAATGTAGTTGAAATGGACAAATTCCTTGAAATCATAATGAAAAAAAAACAAAATAAGAACAAATAGAAAATCTGAAAGGTCTAAAATCTTTAAATAATTTAATCCATAATTTTCAGTCTAGATAATTTCACCATTGAATTTTTATTTTAATTCTTAAATAAAGCAGAAGCAATAAAAAGACAAACCTCACTATAGAACTGAAAACTTTAGAACTGAAAAGCTTTCCAAATTCTTTTATCTGCTTTATATTACCAATAAACAGAGATGGAATTTATTTTTTTAAAAAGAATTACATTCACAATTTCATCAAACAACATCCACTCATAGGACTAAATCTAACCAAAGATGTATAAAATCTATATATGAGCAAGTTGCAAAATATTATTTAGAGAAATTAAAAATATCTAAATAAATGCAGTCAGATATGACTTAGCAACTAAACAAGAACAACAATTATGTTTATGAATTGCAAGATTATATAAATATATAAATTTTCCTTCTATTAATCTATAAATTTAAAACAATCTGAATTAAAATCTCAACAATTATTTGTGGTGAAATTGTCAAGCTATTTCTAAACTTTGTAAGAGAGTGAAGTGAAGTGAGTGAAGTCACTCAGTCGTGTCCGACTCTTTGCGACCCCATGGACTGTAGCCTACCAGGCTTCTCCATCCACGGGATTCTCCAGGCAAGAATACTGGAGTGGGTTGCCATTTCCTTATAAGAGAGTATACCTAATCAAATATATCCAAAGCAGTATAGAAGAAGAACAAAGTTAATGTCAAAAATCTTGCTATAAATCTACAATAATTAAAACTGTCTGGTATTAGACAAGGGGTAAGAGGCTGATCAGTTGAATAGAGCATGCAGAAAGAAACCCACATATACATAAAATACTGTCTTTTATGATAAAATGGCAATGCAGAAAACTGGAGAAATGAAATATTCAGTAACTTGGATTACTTACTGAAGTAATTGGGTGTGATCTCAAAAATGACAGAATGATCTCTGTTCATTTCCAAGGCAAAACATTCGATATCACAGTAATCCAAGTCTATGCCCCAACAGGTAATGCTGAAGAAGCTGAATTTGAACGGTTCTATGAAGACCTACAAGACCTTATAAAACTAACACCCAAAAAAGATGTCCTCTTCTTTACAGGGGACTGGAAAGCAAAAGTGGGAAGTCAAGAGACACCTGGAGCAACAGGCAAATTTGACCTTGGCATACAAAATGAAGCAGGGCAAAGGCTAACAGAGTTTTGCCGAGAGAACGCACTGCTCATAGCAAACACCCTCTTCCAACAGCACAAGAGAAGACTCTACACATGGACATCACTAGATGGTCAATACCGAGATCAGATTGATTATATTCTGAGTGGCCAAAGATGGAAAATCTCTATACAGTCAGCAAAAGCAATACTGGAACTGACTGTGGCTCAGATCATGAACTCCTTATTGCCAAATTCAGACTTAAATTGAAGAAAGTAGGGAAAACCACTGGACCATTCAGGTATGAGCTAAATCAAATTCCTTACGATTATATAGTGGAAATGACAAATAGATTCCAGGGAAAAACTATGGATGGAGGTTCATGACATTGTACAGAAGGCAGTGATCAAGACCATCCCCAAGAAAAAGAAATGCAAAAAGGCAAAATGGTTATTTGAGGAGGCCTTACAAATACTAAGAAAAGAATAGAAGTGAAAGGCAAAGGAGAAAAGGAAAGATATACCCATTTGAATGCAGAGTTCCAAAGAATAGCAGGGAGAGATAAGAAAGCCTTCCTCAGAGATCAGTGCAAACAAATAGAGGAAAACAATAGAATGGGAAAGACTAGAGATCTCTTCAAGAAAATTAGAGACACCAAGGAAGCATTTCTTGCAAATATGGGCTCAATAAAGGACAGAAATGGTATGGACCTAACAGAGGCAGAAGATATTAAGAGGTGGCAAGAATACACAGAAGAACTGTGCAAAAAAGATCTTCATGACCCAGATAACCATGATTGTGTGATCACTCATCTAGAGCCAGACATCCTGGAATGTGAAGTCAAGGGGGCCTTAAGAAGCATCACTACAAACAGAGCTAGTGGATGTATGGAATTCCAGTTGAGCTATTTCAAATCCTGAAAGATGATGCTTTGAAAGTGCTGCCCTCAATATGTCAGCAAATTTGGAAAACTCAGCAGTGGCCACAGGACTGGAAAAGGTCAGTTTTCATGCCAATCCCAAAGAAAGGCAATGCCAAGAATGCTCAAACTTCCACACAATTGCACTCATCTCACATGCTAGCAAAGTAATGCTCAAAATTCTCCAAGCCAGGCTTCAACAGTACATGAATTGTGAACTTCCAGATGTTCAAGTTGGATTTAGAAAAAGCAGAGGAACCAGAGATCGAATTGCCAACATCTGCTGAATCATCAAAAAAGCAAGAGAGTTCCAGAAAAACATCTACTTCTGCTTTATTGACTACACCAAAGCATTTGATTGTGTGGACCACAGCAAACTGTGGAGAATTTTTCAAGAGATGGGTATAACAGATCACCTTTACTGCCTCCTGAGACATCTGTATGCAGGTCAAGAAGCAACTGTTAGAACTGGACATGGAACAGCTGACTGGTTCCAAATTGGAAAGTGAGTAAGTCAAGGCTGTATATTGTCATCATGCTTATTTAACTTCTATGCAGTGTACATCATGTGAAATGCCAGGCTGGATGAGGCACAAACTGGAATCAACATTGCCGGGAGAAATATCAATAATCTCAGATATGCAGATAATGCCACCCTTATGGCAGAAAGAAAATAAGAACTAACGAGTCTCTTGATGAAAGCGAAAGAGGAGATTGGAAAAATTGGCTTAAAACTCAACATTCAGAAAATGGAAGATCATAACATCTAGTCCCATCCCTTCATGGCAAATAGATGGGGAAACAATGGAAAGAGTGAGAGACTTTATTTTTTTGGGCTCCAAAATCACTGCAGATGGTGACTGCAGCCATGAAATTAAAAGACGCTTACTCCTTGGGAGGAAAGTTATGACCAACCTAGATAGCATATTAAAAAGTAGAGACATTATTTGCCAACAAAGGTCCATCTAATGAATGCCATGGTTTCTCCAGTGGTCATGTATGGATGTGAGGGTTGGACTATAAAGAAAGCTGAGTGCAGAAGAATTGATGCTTTTCAACTGTGGTGCTGGGGAAGACTCTTGAGAGTCCTTTGGACTGCAAGGAGATCAAACCAGCCAATACTAAAGGAAATCAGTCCTGAATATTCATTGGAAGGACTGATGCTGAAGCTGAAACTCCAATACTTTGATTACCTGAAGTGAAGAACTGACTCATTGGTAAAGACCCTGATGCTGGGAAAAATTGAAGGCAGGAGCAGAAGGTGACGACAGAGAATGAAATGGTTGGATGGCATCACCATCTTTATGGACATGATTTAGAGCAAGCTCCAGGAGTTGGTAATGGACAGGGAAGCCTGGTGTGCTGCAGTTCGTGGGGTTGCAAAGAGTCGGACACGACTGAGTGACTGAACTATACTGAAGCTGGATTAACTGGATACCCATATGTTTAAATAATGAACATTGACTACTACCCCACTTCCTGCACAAAAACAATAGATTGATTGTAGATCTACCTTTAAAAAGAAGAATAACGAAACTAAGATGTTATCTTCATAAAATAGGCAAAGCTTTCTTAAATAGGATGCTAACAATAGAGAGGTATATTTAGAAATTCACTGTATTAAAGTTACCAGTTGTAAAAAAAAAAATAAGGTTACCAACTTCTTTGGATCAAGGATATCTTTAAAAGAGTGAAACAGCAAACATCACAATGGGAAAGCATTAGCAATCCGCGTAACTAACACAAAACTTCATTCAGAGTGTATACAAATCTCCTAGAAATCAACAAGAAAATTAAATGAAAAACTACAAATTTTGAAAAGACTAAAAACATATAATACTTCAGATAGGCAAAACATATATGTAAATATACTCAACCTCACTGGGAATCAAGAAAATGCAAAATAACAATGGAAGGCAGCTATATAGCCTCCAGAATGAGTAAGAGAAAAAGACTGATAATACTTTGTGTTAGGACAACTGGAATGTTCAAACAGTGCTGGAGGGAGAGTGAGAGTAAAATGAACCATCTGAAAAACTGACTGAACATATACCTTCCCTAGAACCAAACAATTCCCCTCCTGAATATATACCCAAAATGAAGCCAGCACATGTATTTATCCAAAGACGTGTCCAGGAATGAGTATAGTAGCCTAATACATAATAGGATGAAACAAGGAAAAAAACAAACAAACAAAAAACCAAGTGTTCATCACTAGTAAAGTGGAAAAAATAAATTGTGCCTTCTTTAAACAAAAGAATACTGTACAGCCATTCACCAACAAACCACAGCTCCATGCAAAAGCATGGATAAATCTCCCAAACAATTTTTTGTACAAAATAATCCAGACAGAAAAGAGGAAGTACTATATGAGCCCACTTATATTAAAAGTCCCCAAACAGACAAAACTAAAATGTACTGTATGAAGTCAGCAAAGTCTCCTGTGCTTGGAGAGTGGTGGTGGTAATTGACACATCAAGTACTCTTTTGAGATGCTTATTATTGTTATTTTCTTGATCTGGGTGCTAGTTACACAAACGCATTAACTTTGCATAAATTGTTCAGACTGTTTCTGATTTGTGTACTTTTCTATATGTACATCGTACTTCAAAAATATTTATTACAAATAATTCTATGGCTGATTCTTGTTGATGTATGACAGAAAACCACAAAATTCTGTAAAGCAAATATCCTTTAATTAAAAAAAATAAAGTGGCAAAACCAATAATTCTAGTGTTCCGAGCATGGGGTTCAAGTCAGGGATTACTCTGTTGAAGGCTGTGATTATATGCTGGGCCTCCATCTGGATAAAGAGCGCCTTCCAAATGCTCTGAGTGAACAGTGAATCAAAGGCCATAGAACCACTACAATTTCTTCAAGTTGAGGGACCTCAATGGCAGTCCAGTGACCAAGCCACTGGACTCCCAATGTAGGGATGATTGGGTTCCATCCCTGGTCAAGGAACTAGATCTCTCATGCTATAACTAAAGATCCTGCATGCCACAACTAAGACCCAACACAGCCAAATAAGTCAATAAACAAATATTAAAAGACTTATTTTCAAGTTGAGGAAGCCTATCAACCAATCAAAAAAAAAAATCAGAGTCCCAATTAAAACTGTTTCTTTATTTCATCGAGAAACTGTCAAACATGTGACTTATATCATAGCACGTAAGAAATGAAGATCTAGGTGTGGTCTTGTTTGGAGAATATCACATGTTTACATCAGCCTTTGCTTTTATAAAGTGAAATAATGATGTATTAGATAATAAATCTCGCCTTAGATCTCACCTGAAGGGCTCAATACTAATAGGGGAAAGGAAAAATAACAATTGTGATAATAACAGCAATTATATAAATGTATAATGTGTATATATACCCCACATGTATAGTGGGGTAATGTCAGTGAAAATAGCAGAGTAAGGAACTTTGAAAATCTGTGCTTCCATAAAAGTGATGAAAAAACTAGCAAAAATGCTTAGAATCTTTTTTTTTTTAATTTCTGAAAATTAACCCAAGGCTTACAACAATCTGAACTGTCTGGTGGCTCCCTGGAAAACTACCTTGAAAGGCCTGTCTGATTCAGAACTTGCCCAGTGCTAAAGCAGCCACCTAGGGAGTATTTGCTGAAAGCATTTACAGGCAAGTGTTTCAGCGGCTGCCGCCTGAGGCGATAGGAAATAGTTGGGACAAACAGTTAATCAGACAGTATGTGGGGGAACACTGGGGAATGAGATAGCCTGGGCGCCCCTGGTGGCCCAGCTGGTAAAGAATCTGCTTGCAGTGCGAGAGACCTGGGTTGGATCCCGGGTTGGGAAGATCCCCTGGAGAAGAGATGGACGTACAGACTTGAAAAGCTCTGACATATTCCTGGGAACCTGGAAGGCCAGAAGCACGTGCAGGGATGTGCACACGCCAAGGAAAGCACTGAGACTCTCAGCTCTGGTTTGGTTTTTATGCAAACGGGAAGCGGAGGCTGAGTCACGGTCATAACTCCCTGACTAAGTGTCGAAGGATTGCCCCAAATGTACACAGAACCCTCCAGAGGAAGACTGAGAGGTTTCTGGTTGCAAACGAATTTTCTGTTCAGTCAGTAGCTGACCACTAAGGCAACGGACAGAGAATTCAAAGGCTCACTTGAAAAGAAATACAGACTTTATAGAATTAATTGAGAAAAGACACTAAACAGACACAAGTATAGTAAACATAACAGCAGCAAAACTGGGAAGGTGTGATCTGATTTCTAGAGATGTACATTATAGTACTGAAGATACCCACAGCTTTTAACAAATATTACAGAAATGCAAAAAAAAAAAAAAAGAAGAGAGTATGAACCATATGAAATTGAAAGTCACTCAGTCGTGTCTGACTCTTTGCAACCCCATGGACTATACAGTCCATGGAATTCTCCAGGCCAGAATACTGGAGTGGGTAGCCTTTCCCTTCTCCAGGGGATCTTCCCAACCCAGGGATCAAACCCAGGTCTCCCGCATTGCAGGTAGATTCTATACCAGCTGAGCCACCAGGGAAGACCCAATATACACACACACAAATCCCAAAACAAAGCAGTGAATATAAACTGTTCCTGCAGAAAGCCTAGACATGGGACTTTTAAGACAAAGGCTTAAGATCAGCTATTTTAAATATATTCAAATAATAAAAGTGAACTTTCTTTAAAGAACTAAATAGTCAAGAACAATATCCATCAAATAGAGTATCTCAACAAAAATATAAAATTTTTTTAAAAAATAGAAATTACAGAGTTGAAAAGTACAACTGAAACAAAAATGAAAAATTTATTTTAGTAAATTTAATGGTTCAACAGCACTCGCAAGCAAACGAAGGAGTTGGTGAACTTGAAGATACATTAGCTGAGATTATCAAGGCTAAGAATAAAAAGTCAAATATGAAGAAAAGTGAAGCAGAATATCAGAAACCTATATAATATCATCATATTTACCAACTATGTGTAATGAAAGTCCCAAAGAAGAAGAGGAGGAAAAAGGAGTAGAAAGCATATTTGAAGAAATAATGGCCCACGCCTCCCAAATATTACTCTGTGCACACACATTCAAAGAGCTGAAAGAATGGGCATATTTATCAACAAAGATTTCTGTATCTGGCAAAGCTATCCTTCAGAATTGAAGGATAAATTTAGACATCCCAGAAAAAGAAGCACTGAGAGAATGCTAAAGTAGTAGAAAGTTAATAGAAAAAAATCCTTCAAGGTAAAATGAAAGGACACTGGATAGTGATTCTCATCCGATTAGATACATGGAGAACACCAGAGGAGGCACAGCCATATGGATAAATATAGAAGATGGGGTGAGCCTGTTCTTCTTATTGCAATTCTTTCTTCCTATATGATTAGGTGCATGAATCCGTAATTATAAACCCATGTTGATGGACACACACTGTAAAATGATTTAATTGAAAATATTAACACCACCATAAAAACGGTGAGGGAAATGGAACTACAAAAAAAAAAAAAATTGCGTACTACTGAAATTAAACTGATATTAGTTTGAAATAGGTTAAGATGATATCAATAGTTGTAATCCCCAGGGTGATAACCAAGAAAATAACTTAACAGTATACAGTAAATGAAGTGGCAAGAGAATTAAAGTGGTATACTAGTAAATTTAAATTTAACACAAAATAAGACAGTATATTTGAGGAACAAAAGATTCATGGCATATGGAAAACAAATAGCAAAACAGAACAAATCCTTCCTTAGATCAATGTAAATAAACTTTCCAATTAAAAAGTAAAGATGAAAGAATGGATTAAAAACATGATCCAACAATAAACTATCTTGAAGAGACACATATAAGTTGAGAGCAAAGAATGAGAGAAAAAAAACTACATAAATAGAAATGAAAATAGAACTGGGGTGGCTATAAAGATATTAAACAAAATATACTAAAACAAAAATTGTTACTAGAGATAAAGAAATATACTGTATATTATACATCAGTACATCAAGATATAACAATTATAACACATATACACCTAGGAGTAAGGCCCCATGATACATGAAGAAAAGCTGACAGAATTGAAAGGAGAAATAGAACATTCTATAATAACAGTTGAAGACTTCAATAGCCTACTTCTAATAATGGATGGCACAACTAGAAATAAGAACAGCAAGGAAGAAGATCTGAACCACACTAAAAGCCAAGCAGACCTAATGGAAATCGAGGCAACACTCTACCCAAGAGGAGCTGAATACACATTCTTCCCAACTGAGTGTGTAACATTCCACAGGATAGACCTTATTTCAGGTTTATGTCTTAATAAATGTTAAATGATTGAAATCACACGAAGTATGTTCTCTGAGTACAATGAAATGAAATTTGAAGTCAGTCAATGAATGAGTTTAAATAATTCACTAAATATGGAAATTAAATGGTACATTCCTATTAATAAATAAGCAATGATTAGAGAAGAAATTACAGGGGAAATTAGAAAGTGTTTTTGATGAATATAGCCAAACACAACATACCAATGTAATAGAACTGAGAGTCCAAAAATAAAACCATACCCCTATGGTCAATCTTGCCAACAATGGAGGCAAGATTATTTAAGGAGGCAAAAACAGCTCCAAAGTGCAAATAACCCAAAAGTTCATTAACTGATGAATGGATAAATAATGTGGTACATCCATATAATAGAATATTATTGTCATGAAAAAGAGTGATATACTGATTCAGACTACATGGTGGATGGTCCTTAAAAACTTTAAGTAAAAGAAAAATACTTTAAGTAAAAGAAGGCAGGCAAATCACCACATATTGAATAATTCCATTTATATGCAGTGTCCACACAGGCAAATCTATAGAAGCAGAAAATAGATTACTGGTTGTCAGGGGATGAAGAGTGTGGAGACGGGCAGGTAACACTACAGGGTCTCTTTTCGGGGTAATGGAAATATTTTGGAAACAGGTCACGGTGCTGGCTGCACAGCATTGTGAATATACTAGAATTCTCTGCATTATACAGTTTAAAATGGTGAATGTTGTGTGAGCGACATCTCAATTAAAAATGCAAAGATGTGTATATATTTGTATATATTTATATAGATCTCCAGTGCAAGTCTTTTACATGCATTAACTCTTTTTATCATAATAACAAACCAATAAGATTACTCTATCCCCCACCCCCCATCCCCATTTTACTTATGGGGAAATTGAAGAAGAAAAAGCACAGAGACGTAAAGAGACTTGCCAAGGTTACATAGTTAAGAGCAGTACATAGGTTACATGGTGGTCCAGTTTCGTGGTCCATTCTACTCACAGCTGAGGAAGCCCACTCTAGACAGCCACAGTGCTTTGTGGTATCCTACTCATTCCCAGCAAGAACTCAGGAGATAATTATACTTGCTTAGGAGATGAGAAAAGTAAGGCTAAATGGTGGTAATATTGTCTGTGGTCATACTCTAATTGAAATGCAGCAATACCAATGTAACAAAGCCAAATGCATCAAATGACTAATATATGGTGATTATTAGAAAGTCTGGGGATTATCTGAAATTCCAAATCCTTTCTGTTTTCTTGTAATGCAAGCTTTGTTGTATTTATGTCCCCATGAATCTGCCTGACTCTGGAAGGTCCATTTGCCTGTTAAATAACTTTACATTATCAAATAGGGCAGGGCGATGCTTACAAATGAAATTAGTTTTGCAGCCTGCTGATAAGGAGACTGACCACAAGAAGTAGATTTGCATTAAACCACTTAGTTTTATCTAAGTCAGGAAGGAGGGTGGTAGCAGCATCTCTAGGGGAGGAACCAATCAATCACTCAAATGTAATTTGTCAAAAGAAATTTCCTTTCAAGACAGTTCCCAACCTAACTGAGTCTGTCAATTGAACAGTGTGGTATATGAGCTTAGACCTGTTCAAGAAGAGAAAGGCAATGACAAGGTGTTTAGTCAGAAATAACTGAGAGGCAGAGAGAGAAGTTTTTGATTTTTTTGAGGATAGTAGAATCTAAGTAAACACAGAGGGAAAGAATGGGTAAGAAGTCATTTTAAGAAACAAAGAAAATCAGAAGAGAGCAAAACTTAGATGGGCCCAGTCAGCCTCTTGTTGGGAAAGACTCAAAGCAAAAAGAGAAGGGGGCTGCAGAGGATGAGATGGTTAGACAGCATCACTGACTCAGTGGACATGAATCTGAGCAATTTTGGGAGAAGTGAAGGACTGGCATGCTACAGTCCATAGGGCTGCAAAGGGTTGGACACAACTTAGCGACTGAACACCATCAACAAAACAAGTTAGCCTCTTGTTCAGTCATATCTCTAAACCTCAGTGAAGTGAAAGAGAAAATACAGATGTCAGAAACAGATAGGCCTCTGCCTATCTCTAAGAACTTGAGCAAGTTACCTAGTCTTTGATTCTTGGTTTCAGCTTCTGTAACATGGCAATAACAACACTTGCTTCTCAGGGTTTTTCATGGGGGTTAATTAACATAATGGAAAACTCCTAGTGCAGTATATGGCCATGTGCCCTAGCTGCTTGCTAAGTGCAGTTTTTTCCCCTTCTCACATATGTCCATGATTTTCTAAAGTATGCACTCGCTATTTTGCATATGTCAAAACTTTCCCAATAATGAGCCACCGAGGTCTCCCCATACGCAGAATAGTACTGTTGTTGTTCAGTTGCTAAGTAGTGTCTGACTCTTTGCTACCTCATGGACTACAGCACCCCAGGCTCCCCGGTCCTTCAACATCTCCTGGAGTTTTTACAAATGTATGTCCACTGAGTCAGTGACACTTTCCAACCATCTCATTCTCTGTTGTCCCCTTCTCCTCCTGCCCTCAATCTTTCCCAGCATCAGGGTCTTTTCCAATAAATGGGCTTTTTGCATCAGGTGGCCAAAGTATTGGAACTTCAGCATCAGTCCTTCCAATGAGTATTCAGAGTTGATTTCCTTTAGGGTTGACTTGTTTGATCACCTTGCTGTCTAAGGGGCTCTCAAGAGTCTTCCCCAGGTGAATACTTGAGATATACTTTCTTTTATTTTGACCTTGCTGCTAAGACAGAATGTGTTAGTGATCATTTTATTATTATTCAGCTGTGGATAGGCCAGCTATCTTTACCCTTGAAAAGAGGAGGGGCACACCAGAAGGAGAGGTACACCACGTTACTCCATGCAGGGAAATGCAGGGTGGGTCAGGGGGCAGAAGGAGTGAGAGGCAGACGTGGGCAAGAGCCTTTGTTATGGTTTCCAAATGGAGGACCTGCCAAGGCAGGGTAAGCAGGCTTAGACTGGCTAGTTTGGGTAATTTCAGTGGGCTGGGGGCTGGAAGCTACCCCTAGGTGGCTGGTACCTGGTCCTGAGGTGATAAGGAGTAGGTGGATAGTTGTTTGAAGTATGATAAGTCAATAAAGAAAGTGATGGTGAAGGCTCTGAAGGCAGTGAAGGGATTTGATCAGAGGAGGGGTGTGGCCTGAGTTACCAGTAACTACATCACTTTTGTTTCTGTGTCATGAGCAGATGATGTTAAGAATAAAAAGCTTAAAGTGAAGTTGCTCAGCCGTGTCCGACTCTTTGCAACCCCATGGACTGTAGTCTGCCAGGCTCCTCTCTCTGTGGGATTTCCCAGACTAGAATACTGGAGTGCATTGCCATATCCTTCTCCAGGGAATCTTCCAGATCCAGGGAACCCTGGTATCCCTCATTGCAGGCAGACTGTTTAACATCTGAGCCACCAGGGAAGCCCAATGTTAGGAACAAAAGTAAACTATTCTCAAGAGAAGTGGTGATAATCCAAGCAAGAATTGTTAATGGTTGAATCACAGGGGAGTGATGAGGAGTTGGATTCTGGATGAACTTTTCAAGGTACAGATGATAGGATTTGTCAGAACAGATGAGGGGATATTAGAGCCAGGAAGGGGAGCTTCCCAGGTGGAGCTATTAGTAAAGAACCTGCCTGCCAATGCAGGAAACCTCAGAGACGTGGGTTCAATCCCTGAGTTGGGAAGATCCCCTGGAAGAGGGCATGGCAACCCTCTCCAGTATTCTTACCCTCCGAGTTCCTTGGACAGAGAAACTTGGTGGGCTACAGTGCATAGGGTTACAAAGAGTCGGACATGACTGAAGCGACCTAGCACACACCCATGCAGAGGCAGGGAGGAGTTAATGGAGACCCCAAGCGTTTTGGCCTGAGCAAGTGGAAGGGGACAGGCTATCAACTGAGATAGCAGTCACTGTATGAGGACATGCTTGTGTGTGGGAAAAGCGTTGGGGCAGGAAAAGAGCAGACAGGGTTTTGGAAAATTGAATTGGAAGTGCCTATTAGGTATCTGAATGGAGATGCCCAGAGGCAGATGGATGCATATTTCAGGAATCCATGGAGGAGCTCTAGACTGGAGTATAAATTTTGGAGTCATTTGCATATAAATTATATTTGAAGCCCTGAGACTTGATGGAATAATACAGGAGGTGAACATAGAAAATGTAAAATAATAAGTTGTGAGTACCCTCTGGGTGCAATCTTCAGTCCTGACCTGTAAATCAACTAACTGGCCATCAGTTCAGCAGAATTATCCCATTCATGCTGCTGCATCTTTCTTCGTAGCACCTATCTTCTCCTACTTCACTATCTTACATACTGGTCTGTGTATTTGTTGTTTATGGTCTCTCCCTTTCTCTTTTCTGCCCTCTCCTCCACTGGACCCAAGCACCTTAAAGGCAGGGTGTCTGTGTGTATGCTTAATAATCTAGTCCAAGCACCTAAAATAGCACCTGATACTAGGTACTCAACAAACTTAAACTTTTCATTATTAAAAGAAACATTTATTAATGAAAGAAATGGTGATTTTATTAATTTCTTGTTGAAGATCTTTTATTCTTTAAAACTTTAACTTTTAAAGGTTATAGTATCAGGAAAAGGTAAAACTTAATCAGATGTCACATTGAAAAGAAAGTCATTCAGTCATGTCTGACTCTTTGTGACCCCATGGGCTGTAGCCTGCCAGGCTCCTCTGTCCATGGAATTCTCCAGGCAAGAATACTGCAGTGGGTAGCCATTCCCTTCTCCAGGGGATCTTCCCAACCCAGGGATAGAACCCAGGTCTCCTGCATTGCAGGTGGATTCTTTACCATCTGAGTCAACATCTTTGATAACAGGTTTGAGCAAGATCTTGAAAGAAATGAAACTAGAGACATATCCTGGACAGGACTGAGTAGAGAGAGGAAAAAAAAAATATTAAGGGGGAATGAAGATAGTAGAGAAAACCTGGCTCTAGGACTCTGCTCTGATCTCCTAGGGAATAAGGTGTATGCTAGGCAGCTTCAGTCCTGTCTCACACTTTGCAAACGTATGGACCAAAGTCTGCCAGGCTCTACTGTCCTTGGGATTTTCCAGGTAAGAATACGAAGTGGGTTACCCTGCCCTTCTATGGAACCAGTTCAGTTCAGTTCAGTCGCTCAGTCATGTCCGACTCTTCGCAACCCCATGGACTGCAGCATGCCAGGCTTCCCTGTCCATCACCAACTTCCGGAGCTTGCTCAAACTTACATCCATCGAGTCGGTGATGCTATCCAACCATCTCATCCTCTGTCGTCCCCTTCTCCTCCCAACTTCAATCTTTCCCAGCACCAGGGTCTTTACCAATGAGTCAGTTCTTTGCATCAGGTGGCCAAAGTATTGGAGTTTCAGCTTCAGCATCAGTCCTTCCAATGAATATTCAGGACTGATTTCCTTTAGGATCGACTGGTTGGACCTCCCTACAGGCCAAGGGACTCTCAAGAATCTTCTCCAACACCACAGTTCAAAAGCATCAATTCTTCTGTGCTCATCTTTCTTTAGAGTCCAACCTTCACATCCATACATGACTACTGGAAAAGCCATAGCTGACTAGATGGACCTTTGTTGGCAAAGTAATGTCTCTGTTTTTTAATATGCCGCCTAGGTTAGTCATAGCTTTTCTTCTAAGGAGCAAGTGTCTTTTAATGTCATGGCTGCAGTCACCATCTTCAGTGATTTGAGAGCCCCAAAACATAGTCTGTCACTGTTTTCATTGCTTCCCCATCTATTTGCCATGAAGTGATGGGACCAGATGCCATGATCTTAGTTTTCTGAATGTTGAGTTTTAAGCCAACTTTTTGACTCTCCTCTTTCAATTTCATCAAGAGGCTCTTTAGTTCTTCTTTGCTTTCTGCCATAAGGGTGATGTCATCTGCATGATATTTCTCCCAGCAATCTTGATTGCAGCTTGTGCTTCATCCAGTCCAGCATTTGTCATGATGTACTCTGCATATAAGTTAAATAAGCAGGGTGACAATATACCACCTTGACGTACTCCTTTCCCAATTTGGAACCAGTCTGTTATTCCATGTCCAGTTCTAACTGTTGCTTCCTGACTTGCATACAGATTACTCAGGAGGTAGGTCGGGTGGTCTTGTATTCCTATCTCTTTAAGAATTTTCCACACTTTGTTGTGATCCACACAGTCAAAGCCTTTGGCATATAGAATAATATAACATATTATTATTATTTCTAAGATGTGGCTCATCCTAGGCATCAACTTTGACAGGAATAGTTTTGCTAACATTTTCAACATGATTTAATTCAATAAAAATGTGGATATGTCATAAATGCTTGTTAATGAATAAATATTTGTTTTGCCTTAGCCATGTTCTAAGCAGTGTGCTAGCCTGGGGGTAAAAGTATGAATAATGATAGTCAGTATTTAGTTGGGATATGATCAGTTAAACAATAAGAAACAGACACAAACAGGGCGACCATAGGATAAGAGGCATAAGCTTGCTTGGTGGAGCTAGAAAGATCTGTAAAGCAGGCCTGGCCTGAAGTAAGACGTGAAAGGTGAGTAGCATGAGTTTGTCAATCATCACTCCTTTCTGGACATTTTTTTTTGTTTGTTATGCGGATTCTGACAGTTGGTAATCCCATCTTCCTGTAATGACCCAGAAAAGCTCCATAGAACAATCCAGAAGATTCAAAAGTAACTCATCTGTCCAGCCATTCTTTCACAAACATTTATGGAGGGCTTGCTTTAGGTCAAACACTGGACACTAGAAATATCAACTTAAATAACTCATGAACACTGCCCTCAGAAGACTTATGCTCTATAGCTATAATTTTCAAACTTTGGGGGCACCTCAGAATCACCTGGAGTGCTTGGTAAAACACAAGTTCACTGGCCCAGTCCAAGAGTTGTTGATTCACTAGGTCTGGGGTAGGGCTCAATAAGTTGCATGTAAAGCAGATTCCTAGGTAATGAGGTGTCACTAGACTGAAGACCACTTTGAAGGCCATAGACTCTGGGAGAATGGGTCAGTCAAGCAGATCCGTGTGGTGAGTACATGAAGGAGCAGGTAAGATTTGGGAAAGCCCCATCTGGGATGTGGGAGTAAAAGTCACACCGCAGCAAACCGTCTTTGCTCTGCTTCCTTTGGAGCTGATTCTCTGCTGATGAGCTACAGGCTTCCTTGTGGTGTATCTTACATAGAAGTATGAAAACCACAACCCCATCAATTCTCTTATCCAAGGAACATTCATGATTGCTGACAATACTCAGAGTCATTACTATAAACTAAGTACATCTGGATTTTGAATTATTTTACTGAAAGAAAAAAAAGAAATATTTAATTCACAATGATTGAAGACAATTAAAATAGAGCATAAAACACTTTATAAAATCTACAGATTACCTAGAATTTAAGTGGATAGTAGAGTTGGGAAGAACGACTCATTTATACCCCTACAGTGAAAAGAATTCAAACCAGATCCTGCAACCAGTTAACCTTTAATGAATCAATATTGCTCTGTGAGTTTCAAAACAGTCAAAAATGTTTCTTCAGCTATCTCTCTGTGTGTAGTATGGTGTGATACAATGGAAAGAAAAGCAACTTGAGAGGTGGCCCATGGCCTCAAATAGATTGCAATACATAGTTAGACAAAAGGGTCAGGTTGTATCCATTCATGTATTTATTTTGCCTCTACTGTATACTTGAAGCTGTGTTATATTCTGGGAAAATTAAACAGTGTAGAATTTAAAAGGTTTTATATTTCATATTTTAGTGAAGGAGGCAGTAATTTGTGAAAAAATAAAGATATGTTGAGTGAGGTGTAGTGATTGCTCAAGGATGAAATGGTAACAGTGACACTGATCAGCAAAAATCTGAGGAAGGAATAAGGCATTCATTGGCTCCTAATGGAAGCTAGACAGGTGGATGAGTTTGTTGGACAAGGAGACATTCAGGGGAGAGGGACCTGTTTGCTCCTACAGAGAGGCATGACATGGCATGTGATGGTCAGGAGATATGAGCAGCTCAGTGTAGAGAAGCAGGCGAGGGGCAGATGAGCAAGGAGTCTGAATGCTGTTTTTAATGCTTTAATTTTTGGACATTGAGTTATGTTTGCCATGCAGCACTGTGCAAGTTCAAGTTTGTCATAATAAATGACAAATATTTATTACCTCAGTTTCTGTGGGTTGAGAATCCGGGCACGGACCATCTCTGTGCCCCTGAGCAGGGATCCTTCACCAGGTTGCATGTATCAGGGTGCCAGAAGGCACTGTGGTCTCTTTGGAGGCTGGACCTGTGGAGGATCTGCTTCCAAGCTTCCTCACATAGTGTTGGAAGGGTTCAGTACCTCCTGGGCTTCTGGACTGAGGGCCTCAGTTCTCTGATGACCACTGGCCAGAGACCCCTGTCCATTCCTTGCCATCTGAGCCTCTCCAAGGGCAGCTCAGACATGGCAGCTGGCTTCTATCAGAGCCAGCAAGAGAAGCAGAAGGTGTCCGTAGCCTAAGCCACAGTGTTTTTGTAACCTGGACCTAGCGTGACATCCTATAACTTATGCTGTATTTTATTAATTAGCAGCAAGTCAGCAAGCCTAGTGCACAATCAGAGCACAGGGAGAAGATGAGGACATAAACTGCAGGATGTGAGGACCATGGGGACCACCTGAAGGGTACTCACAGCAATACAGATTCTTACCTCATTCACAAGACTTGCTACAATCTACTGGCCAAAAACTAAGGAGCTGTTTTGACGAATGTTCTGGAACTCCGTGAAAACGCATGGGAGAAGAGTTGAGGAGGTGGGGTCCCAGATACTCTTAGCCAGGCCTTCCACCTGCTTGGCTGTCTACTGAAATAAACATGTCAGCAGGGAAGGAAATGAGCATCGTGCATCTGAGGCACAGTGCCGGCTGAAGGATTCTAAAAGTCAGCTCCATCAGCGATTCACTGAGGTTCTATTAATCTGAGAGGAAAGCCACAGGGTCTGGCTTTTAATAGAGGAAAAGGTGAGCCACAGCTGTCTTGCAAAGCAGAAGGATGTCACCTCCCACTCTGGCTCCCTCATCAACATTCTACATAAACTTGAGTCACACTGCATTAGTTTGTCTTCATTTTGCATTTGTGTTTTTCAGCTCCTACTAATTCCTGAAAGGATAAAGGAGACACAGAGTTAATAGGAAATTCTCTATTGAGAATTAAGTGGGTTTGCTGGGGCTTCTTAGGAAGACTTTGTCAGCTATGGTAACTGATTCTTTGGGGTTTCTGGACTCCTAAGAGTCTGTCTAAGCTTTCAGTCTTAACCTATTATGTAGGTAGAAGGGACACAGTTCAGCGTGCAAAATTGAGGTGACATTTAAGAGCACCTCCTAAACTCTTGGCAATCAATGTTCAAGGAGCACTTAGGGCATTATTTCAGTTAACTCCTGCAAACACTATGCATGTGTGCGTGCATGCTAAGATGCTTCACTCGTGTGCAATTCTTTGCGTCCCTAGGACTGTAGACCACCAGGCTTCTCTGTCTATAGGACTTTCCAGGCAAGAATACTGGAGTGGGTTGCCATACCATCCTCCAGGGGATCTTCCCAATCCAAAGATTGAACCCCTGTCTCTTATGTCTCCTGCCTTGGCAAATGGGTTCTTTACCATTAGTGCCACCGAGAAGCCCCAAACACTAGGATAGCTAGAGTTATTATCATCAGTTGGCAAATGACCAAAGTGAAATTTGGGGAGGTTAGGTCACTGGCTCAAGGCTATTTTGGCCATGGATAGGGCATGAGCCAAGGTCTGGTGAAGGCTTGCCTGACTGCAGAGACCCCACTCCATGGCACATCTGTGTTCTTCACAGAGGAACATAATCACAAAAGCAACAAGGAAGCAACAAAACAAAACACTTCATACCCTTGGATGGCTGGTACTTAGAAATGAGGCTCACACTGGTTCACTTTTCTTAATACTGGGATAAGTGCTGCTGCTGATATGAATATTGGGACTGACACTGTTAGTGTTCATTCAGTATGTCCAAGGAATTAACCCCAGGGCCTTGGAGTGTGGCATGCGTGTGCATTAGTGCACGCTAGTAACTCCATCACATCTGACTCTGCGACCCCATGGACAGTAGCCTGTCAGGCTCCTCTGTGCATGGAATTCTCCAGGCAAGAACACTGGAGTGGGTAGTTATCCCCTTCTTCAAGGGGATCTTCCCAACCCAGGGGCAGATTCTGGGTCTCCTGAACTGCAGGTGAATTCTTTACCAGCTGAGCCACCGGGGAAGCCTGGAGCAGGGCATCAGTTCAGTTCAGTTCAGTCACTCAGTCGTGTCCGACACTTTGCGACCCCATGGACTGCATCATGCCAGGCCTCCCTGTCCATCACCAGAGTTTACTCAAACTCATGTCCATTGAATTGGTGATGCCACCCAACCATCTCATCCTCCATCGTCCCCATCTCCTCCTGCCTTCAATCTTTCCCAGTATTAGGGTCTTTTCCAATGAGTCAGTTCCTCGCATCAGGTGGCCAAAGTACTGGAGCTTCAGCTTCAGCATAAGTCCTTTCAATGAATATTCAGGACTGATCTCCTTTAGGATTGATTGGTTTGATCTCCTTGAGTCCAAGAGATTCTCAAGAGTCTTCTCTAGCACCACAGTTCAAAAGCATCAGTTCTTTGGCACTCAGCTCTCTTTATGGTCCAACTCTCACAACCATCCATGACTACTGGAAAAACCGTAGCTTTCACTAGATGGACCTTTGTTGGCAAAGTTATGTTTCTGCTTTTAAATATGCTTTCTAGGTTTGTCATAGCTTTTCTTCCAAGGAGCAAGCATCTTTTAATTTCATGGCATCAGTCACCATCCGCAGTGATTTTGGAGCCCAAAAAGATAAAGTCTCTCACTGTTTCCATTGTTTCCCCATCTATTTGCCATGAAGTGTTGGGACCAGATGATGACTCGACATTTCTGAATGTCGAGTTTTAAGCCAGCTTTTCCACTCTCCTCTTTCATATTCATCAGGACACTCTAGTTCCTCTTCGCTTTCTGCCATAAGGGTGGTGTCATCTGCATATCTGAGGTTATTGATACTTCTCCCAGCAATCTTGATTCCTGCTTGTGCTTCATCCAGCCTGGCATTTTGCATGATGTACTCTGCATATAGATCAAATAAGCAGGGTGACAATATACAGTCTTGACGTACTCCTTTCCTAATTTAGAACCAGTCTGTTGTTCCATGTCCGGTTCTAACTGTTGCTTCTTGACCTGCATACAAATTTCTCAAGAGGCAGGTAAGGTGGTCTTGTATTCCCATCTCTTGAAGAATTTTTCATAGTTTGTTGTGATCCACACAAAGGCTTTGGAATAGTCAATGAAGCAGATGTAGATGTTTTTCTGGAATTTTCTTGCTTTTTCGGTGATCCAGTGGATGTTGACAATTTGATCCCTGGTTCCTCTGGCTTTTCTAAATCCAGCTTAAACATCTGAAAGTTCTCGGTTCACATACCATTGAAATCTGGCTTGGAGAATTTTGAGCATTACTTTGCTAGCATGCAATTGTGTAGTAGTTTGAACATTCTTTGGCATTGCCTTTCTGTGGGATTGGAATGAAAACTGACCATTTCCAGTCCTGTGACCACTGCTGAGTTTTCCAAATTTGCTGGCCTACTGAGTGTATTGGCATGCCTGAGTTCAAATCCTGGCTCCTTTTCCTATTATCTGTGTGACCTTGGTGAAGTTACTAAAACTCTGTGAACCTCAATTTATTCGTCTGTAAAATGGAGCTAAAAGTGCCGTCAATGTGGGTTCCTAGGAAGAGTTGGTGTTTGACATGTGGAAGTTGCTGCCTTTCTTTGGAATAAGGGACAGTTAAGCATTTAGCGCTCCTCTGAGGATTTGCCTGGATTCCTTCATCAAATGGAAGCTATGTTTGTAAGTAGTTTTATATCTTTAATGGAAATAGTTACATTCAAGTTTAGCTGTTAAGGTTGGTCTTTTTGTGAAGCATCACTAAAATTACTTTTCACTGAAATGTATTCCCCAGACTCTTTTCCCCTAAAGATGGCTGGACATTGATGAGGGATGGCCTCATGGCCAAGGTGCCAGCGACCCACAGTGACAGGAAAGGGCCGCTGAATCAGAAGCAGGTAATTTTGTTGTAGCCCACTTGAGATGACCTGATTCCCCAATGTTACTAAATGCTGCTGAATTAAGCAAGCAATCACTGTCCCATTTTAAATACATGTTTCCTGCAGCTAAAAATCTAAGGAGCATTTGAAAAAAAAGTAGACATATGCAGACTCAAAAAAAGAACACAAAATCCAGCTACATGCTACATCTTAAAGTAAGTGTTTCAGGGACAGAAAAACTCAAATAACGTCTAATGCACAGATCCAACTAGGAGGAAAAAGAGTGTCCCTTAGGTCTGTGAGCTCGTTGAATGGACATTGATGGATTTGTTTCCCTTTCAGATTAAATTGAACTTCTGATGTGAAAGTGGTTTACTGGCTTCTGATCTTGAAAGCAACATTTTTTTGGATTGTTTGTTTTTTTCCCCTCTAACTAAATTTCTCTTGTTTAGGTGTTTTAGCTTTTTAGCAGCTTGAAAAGAGGCACATCGGAGTATTGGAAGATTCAGAAGAAATTATTTGCTTAAAAAATGTTGAGAGAAACAGAGAATTTGGCTAGCTTTACTTTTCCTCTGGTAAAGTGGTGTCTGGCAAATGGACCGTTCTAGGGGCTTGAATATTTTCTCTTAGGCTCAAATGCCCAAAGATATGCAAAATAACATTTCAGCAATTTTTCATAGCTTGACAAGATAAATATTATCAGAACTGAATGTGAACATTTGTGTAAATGAGGGCTGGCCTTTAACGATGGAGATAACGCATAGGAGTGTTAAGTAGATGTCAGTGTTGGCTGTTAATTAGATAATGTCTGTACTGAGAACTCATTTTACCTTAGCATCTGTGGATGTAATCTCATCTTCAGGGTTAGCTGGTTTAGGAAAAGATATCTTATGCTAATTTATTGCTCAATAAATTTTAATTTCAGACATTGGCAGATAAAATATCTAGATATGGCAGAGACACCCACATGAATGTAGAATAAATGCTATTGTTTATGTGTGGTTGCTAGCTTTCCCTGTCATCTTTGATTAGATGTTACACTTGTCAAAAACTAAGCAATCAACATTGGTTCCTCACTGCTCACTAAATTCTAGACTTTATTTGGATTTCATCAGTTTTCCATCAATGTCCTCTTGCTATTCCAGGATGAAGATCGGGGTACCATGATGTGTTTAAGTGTTATATCTCCTGACTTTCTTCTGTCTGTGGCAGTTTCTCCGTTTTTACTTGTTTTTCATGACCTTGGCAATATTACTGTGTGCTAGCCAATTATCCTGTGGAATTTATCCCAGCCTGGGTGTGTCTGATATTTTTTCTTATGAATCGACTGAGGTAAAGGTCTTTCTGATCACAGTATATGATGGGGTCACAACAGCCACATGATATATCTGATGATGCTACTATTTTTCCCTGTTCTTGCTAAAAGATACACTAAAACATGCCATACTAAAGACTATATCAAATGACTCATTTTTGCATGCTAGGTAGGAGTGATTTGAAGTGAAAGGAGGGAGTGTCATTAAAAAAATACTCTGGATATACCTTAGCCCTTCTGCATATCTGAACTTAGGTGGAGTAAGTCAAACGAAGGAACATCTGGGTTATGCCTTCTTTTTTTGAGTAGTTTTCTTTTTTGTTGTTATTGTTGTTGTTTAGTTTTTATTTCATAATCATAAATTTAACTTTGCGATCCAGCTAAACTTGGAGGGGGATAAGGAAAATATGGAACCCTAAGAACTGTAGCAAGAGCACAAAGATTACAGGATATTTCAAGCAGATGGGGTAAAGGAGTGCTCTCCTGGGCTACAGGGGAATGGTCTGGTGGTTAAGTAAAACACGAGTCAAATTCATTAGATTTTTCCAGAGTCAGAAATGGTGATCTTCTTGCTGGTCTTGCCATTCCTGGATCCAAAGCCCTCCACGGCTTCTATAATATTCATGCCCTCTTTCACCTCGCCAAAGACCGCTTGCTTGCCATCCAACACTCAGTCTTGGCAGTGAAGATGAAAAATTGGGAACCGTTTGTGCTGAGGCCAGCATTTGCCACGGACAAGATGCCAGGACCTGTATGTTTCAGGATGAAATTCTCATCATAATATTTCTCGCCACGAATGGACTTGCCACCAGTACCATTAGGGCATGTGACATCACCACCCTGGCACATAAATCCCGGAATTATTCTGTGAAAGCAGGGACCTTTATAACCAAATCCTTTCTCCCCAGTGCCCTGAGCATGAAAGTTTTCTGCTGTCTTTGGAACTTTGTCTGCAAACAGCTTGAAAGAGATGTGGCCCAAGGGCTTGCTGTCGACAGTGATGTCAAAGAACAAGATGGGGTTGAGCGTGGCTGGACAGCACGAGACTCCGGGGTGGCGGCATCTACAAGGCCTACAGCAGTTATCTTTAGGAGCAGTCAACGTGTTGTTGTTGAACTGTGGACTTGTAACTCCGAATGGACTATGGCCAGGCAATGATATGTACTTAAAAGCTGCATTATTGAAAAATGAGTGTTTTATCCAGGTACTCATTCTTTTATTGTTATTTGCTTTTTAAACTTTGCTTTAGTCACTTAAAGAAAATCTTCTTAAGGCACAGTTTGCCTCAAATCCATTCCAAGTTGTTTAGGAATGGATAAAGAAGATGTAGTATATGTGTATGTATACAATGTAATATTACTCAGTCATTAAAAAGAATGAAATAATGCAATCTGCAGCAGGTGGATGGACCCAGAGAGTGTCCTGCTGAGTGAAGTAAATCAGACAGAGAAGGAGAATTATCATATGGCATCATTTATATGTGGGATATAAAAAGAAATGATACAAATGAATTTACTTACAAAACAGAAAGAGACTCACAGACTTAGAAACTGAACTTCTGGCTGCCAGGGGGAAGGGATAGTTAAGGACTTTGGGAAGGTCATATACACACTGTTATATTTAAAATGGATAACCAACAAAAAACTATCTCATAGCACTTGGGACTCTGCTCAATGTCATGGTCCAGCCTGGATGGGTAGGGGTTTATGAGAGAATGGATACATGCATCTGTATGGCTGAGTCCCTTCACTGTTCTCCTGAAACTATCACAACATTGGTAGTTGGTTATTCCCCAATACAAAATGTTTTTGGTATTAAAAAAATAAAAAATAAAGTTAAAAAATTACTATTAAGAAATAATAATAAAAATTAAAAATAGTCATAACCTTGGGTGTGCGCTTATGTGGATATGAACTAGAGAGACAGTTGTACTTTTTAAAAAAAGTAAGATGAAATGAGGAAAATTCGGTAGAATCCAGTGATTACTTTGAAGGAGAGGATCAAGAACGATTTTAAAGTATTAAGTATGTACCAGGTGAATGAAAATATCAATGATAATTAGGTCTAGATAGGAAGGTAAACTTGGATAATGACTCCATTTTACTTGGATTCAGTTTCAGAAGATATTATTGTTCTTACTTATGGGGCCATCAAAGAAACAGTTGAAAATGTGGGATTGAATGTCATAAAGAAGGTCAGCATTGAAGAGAGAGCCTGTTTGAAATGAAGTATCCTTAAATGGAAAAGTCGTTTTAGAGATCTCCAAACACGGTCACTCCTTAATCTCTGCAATTTATTCAGTGGAACCAAACTTCCACGTCAGCCACTTCTTTGGCCGTCCCCATTGCAGCCTCTCATTACGACTTTGGGACAAAAGCAAACCAAGGTCAAACATCAGATCCCTGCAGGGAGCTAAGCTGAGCCCTTCGTCTGATGAAACCTCTGCCCCTGACAGCTCGCTGCTCTTCAGGGAAACCCAGAGCGGCTTCTTTCCTTAATGTTCAGAATTCAGCACTTTGAACCGAGCCAGGGGCCTCGCTGCTGCTCCTCTGGCCTCCTCTCCAGTGATCTAGCGAACTGAGTATTTGGGGGCAGCCCCGGCCGACTCCTGGGATTGTAAGACCCTTTGGCAGCTGGGGCTGCGTTTGATATTGCTCTGTACTTTTCAAAGTACTTGACATGGAACAGGAAGTGTGCCACTCACATCACAGGAGGAAAACGTGAACTAGAGAGTCAGGCGTCCTTGAGTTCAGAATCTTGCTCTGCCATTTATACTTGAGCATGCAGGGATGTTGCTTGATCCTGTGGACCTGAAGACTCCCCCTCTGAAGTTTTAGGAGAATAGTGCACAGTTCGTGGAGAAGTTGTAAACATTATGTGTGGCAACATATTACAGCTCTTAGCACAGAGTCTGGACATAGTATGCACTTGGCAAAAGGTAAGAGTCACAGACACCTATGTAGCATTTACCAAGGTTTGGGTATTGACTAAGTAAATCTAACTTAACTCATCCGTTGAATCCCCTATAACAACTCAACGAGCTCAGCAGATATTGTTACCCATTCCATAGGTGAGCAAACTGAAGACTGGTAAGCCGACTTGCCTAAGGTCACACAGTTAGAGGTACTAGAAAGTAGACAGCTGGACTCCTAATCTTTGCTCCTAAACAATATGATATACCATTATTATGCATATAGCACACAATAATAATAATGATACCTATTATTACTATTCATAAAGATTCTTTGTGTTACTATTGGGGTAAGGACAAGACAAGAGCAGTTGCTATAAACACTCTTACTTAATACAGCTTTAGCTATTCTAGTCACTAGGACAAGAAAGATGAAATATACACACAATAGAAAATTATTTTTTTCAGGTGTTGGCTCTCTGGCATGAAAACTCCAAATAATACATCTAAATGGAAGAAAAGCTGGGTACTGAAAAAGTTCAAAAGCTGTCCTATGTGTCAACTAGATCAGGTAGCATTCATGAGCACTCCACAATGCCTCTGACACGTGTTTTAAGAGTTGATGCTGGCTGCTGTCTGGGGGCTCAGCAGATACTGTCAACTGGAATCCAGGAGCCTCTTCAACTTTGTTCAGTTCAGTTCAGTCACTCAGTTACATCCAATTTTTGCAACCCCATGGACTGCAGCACACCACGCTTCCTTGTCCATCACCAACTCCTGAAGCTTGCTCAAACTCATGTCCATCGAGTCGGTGATGCCATCCAACCATCTCATCCTCTGTTGTCCCCTTCTCCTCCTGCCTTCAATCTTTCCCAGCATCAGGGTCTTTTCTAATGAGTCAGTTCTTCGCATCAGATGGCCAAAGTATCGGAGTTTCAGCTTCAACTTGGTAGCACTGGGTTAAGATACCATCAGCTTTCAATACCACATTCCCATGAGCTGTCACCAACAATATCTTGGGTTGTGTTTCCACCCAAAGTCTCCTCAAGATCAGTCCATCTCTTAACACCAAATCCTAAAACTACACTACATGGTTTAGGCTTAAGTTATAACACCAACCCATTTCTGTAGCAAAGTCTGTTCTACTATTTCTGGGTAGCAAATTATCACAAATCTTAGTTGTATGCAAATACCATTTTATTTATTTTTAATTTCAATTTTACTGACAAAAACTGACTAATAAAATTGTAGGATATTTAAATTATACTTTATGGTGGTTTGTTCAATGAACACATTGTGAAAGGATTCCCTAGTATAATTAATACATCCATCGCCTCATATATTATTCTCTCTTAGAAGGACATTTTGTTCTCTCTCTGGAAATTTTATTTATACAATGTTATGTTATCAACTATGCTCACCATATTTTACATTAGAGCTTTCCCTTATTCATTTTATAGCTGAAAGTTTGTACCCTTTATGGCTGAATAATATTCCACTGACTGTGTGCATGTATAAATACACCACCTCTTCGCTGTCTGTTCAACCACTGATGAACATGTAAGTTATGTCCATGTCTTGGCTACTGTGAATTGTGGGTAATGCTTCAAAGAACATGGAGTGCAAATAACTTTTGAAATTCTGTTTTCATTTTCTTTGGGTCTATGTAATTCCAGAAGTAGGATTGCTGGATAAAAATAAAATGGTAATTCTTTTTTATTTTTTTAGGGAAGCTCCATACTGTTTCCCATAGTGGTTGCACCATTTTACATTCCCAGCAATAGTGCACCAGAGTTCCCTTTTTTCCACATGCCTGCTAATAGTTGTTACCTCTTATCTTTTTCCTGATATACATTCTAAAATGTGTGAGGTGATAGCTTACTATGGTTTGACTTCCCTAATGATTAGTGATGCTGAATACCTTTTTATGTACTTGTAGGCAATTTGAATATCTTCTTTGGGAAAAAAAAAAAAGTCTATTCAGTTCCTCTGCCTGTTTTTAATTGGATTGTTTGCTACTGAGTTGTATGAATTTTTAAAAAGTAGTTTGAATACTAACCCCTTATCAGATATATTATTTGCAAATATTTTGTTCCAGTTTGGTGGGTTACCTTTTTATTTTGTTGATGGTTTCCTCTGCTGTGCAGATTTTAAATTTGATGTAGTTCCATTAATTTATTTTAATTTTTGTTGCTTTTGTTGTCAATTCCAAAATAATTATTGCCAACATTGATGTGAAGGCGCTTACCCTCTATGTTTTGTTTCAGGAGTTGTATGAGTTCAAGTCTTAGATTCAAGTCTTTAATCCATTTTGACTCAACACTTTGATGGTGTAAAATAGTGACCTGGTTTCATTCTTTTGCATGTGCTGTCCAATTTCCCAACACCATTTATTGACTGTCCTTTCTCCATTGTATAATCCTGACTGCTTTGTCCCACGGTATTTAACCATATATGCGTGGGCTTAATTCTTGGCTCACTATTGTGTGGCATCAACTTCTATGTCTGTTTTTATGCCAATTCCATCGTATTTTGAGCACTATAGCTTGCAAAGTAATTTGAAATTAAGAAGTACTATGACTCCAGATTTATTCTTATTTCTCAAGATTGCTTTGACTATTTAGGGTCTTTTGTGCTTTCATACAATTTCAAAATAGTTCATCCCAGTTCTTTGAAAAATGCTGTTGGAATTTTGATATTGTTGGATACTAATGGAAATTGAACTGAATCTGTAGATTGCTTTGGGTCTTAAGAACACTTTAACAATGTTAATTCTGCCAATCCATGGACGTGTGATATCTTTCCGTTCGTATGTATCATCTTCAATTTCTTTCATCAATGTCTCAGTTTTCAGTGTCTAGATCTTCACCTTCTTGGTTAAATTTATATCTAGGTACTAATTTTGATTCAGTTGTAAGTGGCATTGTTTTCTTAACTTTTCTCTCTGCTAGTGCATTTTTAGTGTACAGAAACTAAACTGATTTTGGTATATTGATTTTGCATCTTGCAACTCTACCAAATTCATTTATTAGTTCTAATAATTTTTGGCGAAGTCTTTCAGGTTGTCTGTATATAATACTATGTCACCTAGAAATAGAGCCAGTTTTTCTTCTTTTAAATTTTGGATATTTTCGGATTTCTTTCTCTTGCTCTGGCTAAGACTTACAATACTATGTTGAATAGTGAGGTGGTACCCTTGTTTGGGGAAACAGTGGACGCGGTGTCAGACTTTATTTTTGGGGGCTCCAAAATCACTGTGGATGATGATTGCAGCCATGAAATTAAAAGACGCTTACTCCTTGGAAGGAAAGTTATGACCAATCTAGATAGCATATTAAAAAGTAGAGACATTACTTTGCCAACAAAGGTCTGTCTAGTCAAGGCTATGGTTTTTCCAGTGGTCACGTATGGATGTGAGAGTTGGACTGTGAAGAAAGCTGAGCACAGAAGAATTGATGCTTTTGAACTGTGGTGTTGGAGAAGACTCTTGAGAGTCCCTTGGACTGCAAGGGGATCCATCCAGTCTATCCTAAAGGAGATAAGTCCTGGGTGTTCCCTAGAAGGACTGATGTTGAAGCTGAAACTCCAGTACTTTGGCCACCTCATGCGAAGAGTTGACTCGTTGGAAAAGACCCTGATGCTGGGAGGGATTGGGGGCAGGAAGAAAAGGGGATGACAGAGGATGAGATGGCTGGATGGCATCACCAACTTGATGGACATGAGTTTGAGTAAACTCCAGGAGTTGGTGATGGATAGGGAGGCCTGGCGTTCTGTGATTCATGGGGTTGCAAAGAGTCAGACACGACTGAGCGACTGAACTGAACTGAACCCTTGTTATTCCTGATCTTAGAAGAAATGATTTCAGCTTTTCACTATTAAAACTGATGCCAGCTGTGGACTTGTCTTGTATGCTTTATTGTATTGAAGTAGTTTCCCTCTGTATGCAGTTTGTTGAAAGTTTTTACCACAAGTGGATGCTGAATTTATCAAATGCTTTTTTTCTCTCGCATCTATTGAGATGATCATATGATCTTTGTCCTTCATTTTGTTAATCTGGTGTATCACATCGATTGATTTACATGTCAAACCCATCTTGACATCCCTGGAATAAATATCACTTGATTATGGCATTCAGTCCTTTGGCTGTGTAATTGAATTTAGTTTGCTAATATTTTGTTGAGTATTTTTTCATTCATGTTCATGATATTGACTTGTAGTTTTCTTTTCTTGTAGTGTCCTTGTCTAGCCATTACTTTTGGCTTTGTAAAAGGAGTTTGAAATTGCTTCTTCCTCTAATTTTTTGAGAAATCTGAGAAGGATTGGTATCAATTATTTAAATGGTTCAGTTCAGTTCAGTTCAGTTCAGTCGCTCAGTTGTGTCCAACTTTGCGACCCCATGAATCACAGCACGCCATGCTTCCCTGTCCATCACAAACTCCCGAAATTTACTCAAACTCATGTCCATCGAATCAGTTTAAATGGATAGTAGAATTCAATTGTGAAGCTGTCTGATCCTTGACTTTTCTTTGGTAGGGGATTTTTGATTACAGATTCAATCTTATTCCCGATAATTGGTCTATTCATATTTTCTATTTCTTCTTGATTTAGTCTTGGTGGGTTGTATAGTTCAATGAATTTATCCATTGTTTGTAGGTTGCCTATTTTTTTGGCATTTAATTGTCCACAGTAGTCTTATGATCCTCTATATTCCTTTATTATTAGTCGTAATATTTCCTATTTCATTTCCAATTTTATTTAAGTTCTCTCTCTCTCTTTGGTAATTCTAACTAACATTTATTTCTATTTTGGGCTCAGATAGTAAAGAATCTGCTTGCATTGTAGGAGACTCCAGTTTGATACCTGGATAGGGAAGGTCCCCTGGAGAAGGGAATAACTATGAACTCTACTGTTCTTGCCTGGAGGATTCTATGGGCAGAGGAGCCTAGTGGGCTACAGTCCATGGGGTTGCAAAGAGTCGAACATGATTGAATGACTATTACTTTCATTTTATATTTGTTTAGTCTCTATTTAAAAAATTTCCTTTCTGATTATTGTTATTTCCTTCCTTCTAATAATTTTGGGCTCAGTTTGTTTTCTGTTTCTAATTCCTTGAGGTGTAAAGTTAGTTTTTTTTTTTTTTTTTTTACTCCTTGTGGCTGTTGTTATGTACAACCCTCCTAGAACTACTTTTGATGCATCCCATAAGTTTCAATATGTGGTATTTTCATTTTCATTTGTCAATAGTTTTTTATTTCCCTTTTGATTTCTTCTTGACTCATTGGTGATCCAGGATCATGCTGTTTAATCTTCAAATATTTGTGAATTTTTTAGTTTTGTCCTTGTAACTGATTTTATTTTTCACGTGCCTATTAGCCATCTGCACATCCTCTTTGGAAAAATTTCTATTTAATTCTTCTGCTCATTTTCTAATCAGGTCATTTGCTTTTTTGAGTTCTATGAAGTACTTTTATATATAGGATATTAATCCCTTATTGGTCATGTCATTTGCAAATATTTCCTCCCATTGTTAGCTGTCTTTTCCTTTTGTCTATGGTTTCCTTTGCTGTGCAAAAGGTTTTAAGTTTAATTAGGTCCCATTTGTTTATTGTTGCTTTTTTCCCTTTTGTTTTAAGAGACAGATCCAAAAAGATACTGCTATGATTTACGTCAAACAGTGTTCTGCCTATGATTTCCTCTAAGAGTTTTATGGTATCTGATCTTACATTTAGCTCTTTAATGTATTCTGTTTATTTTTTATGTTGTTAGAAAATGTTCTAATTTCGTTCTTTTCAGCTGTTCAGTTTTCCCAGCACCACTTGTTGAAAAGACTCTCTTTTCTGTCTTGTATAGTGCTGCCTCTTTTGTTATAGATTAATTGACCATATGTGTGTGGGCATGTTTCTGGACTCTCCACTCTGTTTTACTGACCTGTTAATATCTATTTATGTGTGTGTGTGTGCGTGCACCAATACCATAGTGCTTTTATGACTGTCGCTTTGTGGTATAGAATGAAGTCAGGGAGTATGCACCTCCAGCTCTGTTCTTGTTTCTCAAGATTATTTTGGCCATTCAGGTTCTTTTTGCTTCCAAACATTTTAAAATTATTTGTTCTAGTTCTGTGAAAAATGCTATTTGTATTTTGATTGAGGTTCCATTGAATCTGTAGATTGCCTTTGGTAATATGATCATTTAAAATCTTTCAGTTCTTTCAATCCAGGTACATGGTATATCTTTTCATCTGTCTGTGTTTTCTTCAATTTCTTTCAGCAATGTCTTATAGTTTTCTGAGTATAGGTCTTTTACCTCCTCAGGCAGGTTTACTCCTGGGTATTTTGTCCTTTTTAAGGTGATAATAAATAGAGTTGTTTCCTTAGTTTCTCTTTCTGACTGTTGTTAGTATATAGGAATACAACATACTTCTGTACACTAATTTTGTATCTTGCAATTTTACTGAATTCATTAATGAGCTCTAGTAGACTTCTGGTCGAGAAGCTTAAATTTTTAAGGCTTATTTTGTAGTCTAAAACATGATCTATTGAGGACTTTTCCATGTGCATTTGAGAAAGCTATATATTATTCTGCTTGTTGGATGGAATATTCTGTACACATTTGTTAAATCCGTCTGGTCTGATGTTCCATTTAACTCTAATGTTTTCTCATTGTTTTTTTTTTTTTTTTTTTTGTCTACATGACCTACCATGTTACATGTGGGATAGTAAAGTCCCATAATATTTTTATATTGCTTTGTGTTTCTCCCTTCAGATCTGTTAATGTTTGCGTTACATATTTAGGTGCTCCTATGTTGGGTGCAGGGCTTCCCTGGGGGCTCAGACAGGAAAGGATCTGCCTGCAATTCAGGACACCTGGGTTCAGTCCTGGGTTGGGAAGACACCCGGGAGGAGGGCATGGCAACTCAATCCAGTGTTCCTGCCTAGAGAATCCTCATGGACAGAGATGCCTGGCAGGCTCCAGACTCAGTCCATGGGGTTGCAGAGTCAGGCGTGACTGAACTACTAAACATCGCACAGCACAGAGCATGTTGGGTGCCTGACTGCCCAGGTGGCTCTAGTGGTGAAGAACCCACCTGCCAATGCAAGAGACGTAAGAGACGTGGGTCTGATCCCCAGGTTGGGAAGATCCCCTGGAGGAGGGTGTGGCACCTTACTCCAGTATTCTTGCCTGGAGAACCCCATGGACAGAGGAGCTTGGTGGGCAACAGTCCATAGGGTTGCAGAGTCAGACAAAATTGAAGCAAATTAGCATGCATATACATGCATATTGGGTACATAAATATTTACAAATGTTATATCCTCTTGTTTAATTGGCTCTTATTTTTATATTATTGCTTACTATATAATACCTTCCATTTTTCTATTTGCAGTTGTTGGATTAAAATCTATTTTGTCTGGGATAAGTATCAGTTCATTTCAGTTCAGTTGCTCAGTCATGTCCGACTCTTTGCGACCCCATGAATCGCAGCACGCCAGGCTTCCCTGTCCATCACCAGCTCCCAGAGTTTACTCAAACTCATGCCCATCGAGTCAGTGATGCCATTTAGCCATCTCATCCTCTGTCTCCCCCTTCTCCTCCTGCCCCCAATCCCTCCCAGCATCAGGGTCTTTTCCAATGAGTCAACTCTTCACCTATCCCTGTTTCTTTCTATTTTCCATTTGCATGGAATCTCTTTTTCCATCTCATTACTTTCTGTGTATGTGTCCTTAAACCTGAAGTACATTTCTTGTAGACAACATATAGTTGAGTCTAATTTAAAACAAAATATTCAGCCACTTTATGTCTTTTGATTACAGAATTTATTCCATTTATATTTAAAGTATTTCTTTAAATGCCTACCTAAGTAGGCACATACTACTAATAATTTTTTTTTGTAATTCTTTGTTTCTTTTTGCTCTTGCTCTCTTCTTTTGTGATTGGATGGTTTTTTTAAAATTTGAAGTGATGTGTATATATTTCTTTCTTTTTATTTGTTTTGTTTATTTACTATAGGATTTTGCTTTGTACCCAAGAGACTTGCTTAAAATATTTTATAACTATCTATTTTAAACTGATAACCACTTCACTTCAAACACATACTAAAGCTCTACATTTATAAAGTATCCCTTTTCATTTTATGTTCCTGATGTCATAATTTATATCTGTTCATCTTGTGTATCCATTAGCAAATAATTGTAGTTTTAAAGTTACTTTTACAACCATATAGTTTTATAGTTATAAAAGTATATAATTAGAGACATATAGTTATATGCTTTTATAACAATATAGTTTTATAGTTATATTATTACAGTGAACAGGCTGGAATCAAGATTGCTGGAAAAAATATCAATAACCTCAGATATGCAGATGACACCACGTTATGGCAGAAAGCAAAGAAGAATAAAGAGCCTCCTGATGAAAGTGAAAGTGAAGAGTGAAAAGCAGGCTTAAAACCCAACATTCAGAAAACTAAGATCATGGCATCTGGTCCCATCAGTTCAGATAAGTTCAGTTGCACAGTTGTGTCTGACTCTTTGCAACCCATGGACCGCAGCACGCCAGGCCTCCCTGTCCATCACCAATTCCTGGAGTTTACTCAAACTCATGTCCATTGAGTCGGTGATGCCATCCAGCCATCTCATCCTCTGTTGTTCCCCACTTCTCCAACCACCCTCAATCTTTCCCAGCAACAGGGTCTTTTCCAATGAGTCAGTTCTTTGCATCAGGTGGCCAAAGTATTGGAGTTTCAGCTTCAGCATCAGTCCTTCCAGTGAATATTCAGGACTGATCTCCTTTAGGATGGACTGGTTGGATCTCCTTGCAGGCCAAGTGAATCTCAAGAGTCTTCTCCAACACCACAGTTCAAAAGCATCAATTCTTCGGTGCTCAGCTTTCTTTACAGTCCAACTCTCACATCCATACATGACTACAGGAAAAATCATTTTTTTTACTAGATGGATCTTTGTTGGCAAAGAAATGTCTCTGCTTTTAAATATGATGTCTAGCTTGGTCATAACTTTTCTTCCAAGGAACAAGCATCTTTTAATTTCATGTCTGCAGTTAAAATCTGCAATGATTTTGGAGTCCCCAAAAAATAGTCTGTCACTGTTTCCATATTTCCCACTGTTTCCATAAAGAGATGGGACCAGATGCCTTGATCTTAGTTTCTGAATTGAGTTTTGAACTCTATTGAATTTTAAGCCAACTTTTTCTCTCTCCTCTTTCACTTTCACCAAGAAGCTCTTTAGTTCTTCACTTTCTGCCATAAGAGTTGTGTCATCTGCATATCTGAGGTTATTGATATTTCTCCTGAAAATCTTGATTCCAGCTTGTGCTTCATCCAGCCTAGTGTTTCTCATGATGTACTCTGCATAAAAGTAAAATAAGCAGGGTGACAATACACAGCCTTGACATACTCCTTTCCAAATTTGGAACCAATCAGTTGTTCCATGTCTAGTTCTAACTGTTGCTTCCTGACCTGCATACAGATTTCTCAAGAGGCAGGTCAGGTGGTCTGGTATTTCCATCTCTTTCAGAATTTTCCACAGTTTGTTGTGATCCACCCAGTCAGAGGCTTTGGCATAGTCAATAAAGAAGAAATAGATGTTTTCTGGAACTCTCTTGCTTTCTTGATGATCCAACAGATTTGGCAATTTGATCTCTGTTTCTTCTGCCTTTTCTAAATCCAACATGAAAATCTGGAAGTTCATGGTTCACGTAATGTTGAAGCCTGGCTTGGAGAATTTTGAGCAATACTTTGCTAGCGTGTGAGATGAGTGCAATTGTGCGGTAGTTTGAGCATTCTTTGGCATTGCCTTTCTTTGGGATTGGAATGAAAACTGACCTTTTCCAGTCCTGTGGCCACTGCTGAGTTTTCAAAATTTGCTGGCATATTGAGTGCAGCACTTTCACAGCATCATCTTTCAGGATTTGAAATAGCTCAACTGGAATTCCATCACCTCCACTAGCTTTGTTCATAGTGATGCTTCCTAAGGCCCACTTGACTTCACATTCCAGAATGTCTGGCTCTAGGTGAGTGATCACACCATCATGATTATCTGAGTCATGAAGATCTTTTTTGTATAGTTCTTCTGTGTATTCTTGCCACCTCTGCTTAATAGCTTCTACTTCTGTGAGGTCCATATCATTTCTGTCCTTTATTGTGCCCATCTTTGCATGAAAAGTTCCCTTGGTATCTCTAATTTTCTTGAAGAGATCTCTAGTCTCCCATTCTATTTTTTCCCTTTGTTTGCACTGATCAACGAGGAAGGCTTTCTTTCTTTTTTTTTAATTATCACATATTTGTTATGTTTCTCAAGCCAAGTTTGAAATAAATTTTGGAACTTGTGTATTTATTGTTTAAAAAATTTACTTATTTATTTTACTTTTTGATCCCTTTTGCCCATTTTTCTCACCCCCACACGCCAGTCTGGCAACCAATGATCTGTTCTCGCTGAGGTTGTTTAAAAACTGATTTTACATATGAGAGATTGTACCACATTTGTCTCTGTCTGATTTATTTTACTTAGCATAATGTCCTTGAGCTCCACCCATATTGTTGCAAATGATGAGATTTCATTCTTTTTTTATGGCTTAATAATATTTCACACACATGTATACATATATACATACACACACCACATCTTCTTTATCTATTCATCTGTTGATGGAAGGCTTTCTTATTTCTCCCTGCTGTTGTTTGGAACTCTGCATTCAAATGGGTATATCTTCCTCTTCTCCTTTGCCTTTCACTTCTCTTCTTTTCACAGCTATTTGTTAGGCCTCTTCTGGCAACCGTTTTGTCTTTTTGCAATTCTTTTCTTGGGGATGATCTTGATCACTGCCTCCTGTACAATGTCACAAACCTCCATCCATAGTTTTTGAGGCAGTCTGTCAATCAGATCTAATTCCTTGAATCTATTTCTCACTTCCACTATATAATCGTAAGGGATTTGATTTAGGTCATACTTGAATGGTCTAGTGGTTTTAAGTCTGATTTTGGCAATAAGGAGTTCATGATCCGAGTCATAGTCAGCTCCCAGTCTTGTTTTTGCTGACTGTATACAGCTTCTCCATCTTTTGCCACAAAGAATATAATCAATCTGATTTCAGTGTTGACCATCTGGTGATGTCCATTTGTAGAGCCTTCTCTTGTGTTGTTGGAAGAAGGTGTTTGCTATGACCAGTGCGTTCTCTTGGCAAAACTCTATTAGCCTTTGCCCTGCTTCATTCTATACTCCAAGGTCAAATTTGCCTGTTACTCCAGGCATTTCTTAACGTCCTACTTTAGCATTTCAATCTCCTAAAATGAAAAGGACATCTTTTCATCTGGTCCCATCACTTCGTGGCAAATAGATGGGGAAACAATGGAAACAGTGAGAGACTTTGTTTTTTGGGGGCTCCAAAATACTGCAGAAGATGACTGCAGCCATGTTAAAAAGTGAGACATCTCTGCCAACGAAGGTCCATCTAGTCAAAGCTATGGCTTTTCCTGTAGTCATGTATGGATGTGAGAGTTGGACTGTAAAAAAGCTGAGTGCTGAAGAATTGACGCTTTTGAACTGTGGTGTTGGAGAAGACTCTTGAGAGTCCCTTGGACTGCAAGGAGATCCTACCAGTCCATCCTAAAAGAAATTAGTCATGAATATTCATTGGAAGGACTGATGCTGAAGCTGAAACTCCAGTACTTTGGCCACCTGATGCAAAGAACTGACTCATTGGAAAAGACCCTGTTGCTGGGAAAGAATGAAGGCTGCACTAGAAGGGGATGTCAGAGGATCAAATCATTGGATCGCATCACTGACTTGGAAATGAGTTTGAGCAAGTCTGGGAGCTGGTGGTGGACAGGGAATCCTGGCATGCTTCCATGGGGTCACAAAGAGTTGGCTACAACTGAACAACTGAACTGAACTGATAGTTATTTTTAATACTTTGGTCTTTTACCCTTAATGCTAGATTTGTGAGTGATTTGTCTGGGACAATTACAAAAAGAGTATTCTAAGGTTAATTATGTATTTATCTTTGCTAGAGAGATTTTTACTTTCATTTTTTCCCCTTGTCATTAGTATCTTTTCATTTTAGTTTGAAGAAGTCCATTTAACATTTCTTGTACTACCAGACTAGTGGTGATGAACTCCTTCAACTTTTGTTGTCTGGCAATCTCTTTATCTGTCCTTCAGTTATGAAGGATAACTTTGCCAGGTAAAATATTCCTGATTGGTATTGTTTGTTTGTTTGTCTTTCCATACTTTGAATGTGTCATGCCACTCCCACTTAACCTGCAAAGTTTCTGCTGAAAAATCTACTGATAGTCTTATGGAGGTTACCTTGTATGTAACAAGTTGTTTTTCTTTCACTGCTTTTAAGATTCTATCCTTGTCTTTAACTTTTGATAGTTTAATTACAATATATCTTGGTGTGGCTCTTTTTGGATTCACCTTAGCTGAAATTCTCAGGTCTTTTGGTTTTGGATGTCTAACAGATCCTACAGTTTGATTGGTTCCTGCCACATAGTCACTTGTCCCATAGTTAGGGGCTTCATCTCTAATAGAGTCCAGTAGCACATAAACAGCTGATCTTGAAAACTATAATGGCCTAAAGATAAAATCTATTATGGGTCCCTTCTATTGGCTCACACCATAAATTCCACATGGCATCTTTCCCACCATCGATAAGTTCTTGATTGTAACTGTGAGTGACTGTAAGCAGACGTCCCATATTAAGTGCATCCTGGTTCCTCCACATTGGGCCACTCTTGATACCATGTATCATATATTGGATTTCCTGGTAAGCAGACTCTGAGATGGAGATTTGAAAGCAGGGCATTTGTTGGGAAGGGTGCTTTCAGAATCAACACTTCTGGGAGAATAAAGGAAGCAGGATTGGGCAGAGTGAATATACTGAATATAGTGAATATAGAGTGATAGAGTAACAATAAAGTTAGTCAATCCTATCTGTAGTTATGGAATGAGTTGTCCCTTCAGAGTTGTCTCAGGTTAGAAAAGGAGGTCGGACATTTATATATCTGCATTGGCCAGCCACTGGATGTAGGCTAAACCCAGGGAAAGGGGCAAAACTCATGCAAGGCAGGTTTCTTTAGCTGAAGTTTCAGTCTTGAACAAGACTTCTGGGAGGTACCCCCATGGCACCCAGTGAGTCTAGCGTTAAGGTTTATTGCCATCAGAAACAAGCTACTGATTGAAGTCAGCATTCACAGATCTTATCTCTTTATATAGTCCAGTGTAAGTTATTAACAAGACTTCAGAGGAATGTAATAGCGTTTCAGTTGACCAGGGTTGTAACATACTTGTATTAGCAAAGAAATGCAATCTTGTCAAACAGGAATATGTAGTTTATTAATCTCTAAGAGAACCCCAAGATCCCTACAATTGTACCTATAGAAAGTGGGCTTCTAAAATGATAGAACTTCTAGGATGTTAATTATTTCTATGTCTCTGTCAGGCATGAGCATGGATGTAAAGGTGCCAGAGAATAGAATTGGGGCAGCCAGACTGACTAAGCAAGGATTTCATCCCACCAATAGTGCAGAGAGACACTACTCTTCTTGTCTAGTATGTGATGTGTGCTATGGGTTAAGAACATTTCTATACTACTCCCTTTCTCTGATTTCTGAGTGAGAACATTTTGGATTTTTATTTCATTTTCCTTTCACTTTTAAATTGATATGCTTTGGATGATTAAATTAATCATGTATTCTATTTGTAGCCCACAGAATATTGAAATGGGATTTCAAGAGGCATTAGAGGGAGAATGAACATACTTTGGATCTGGAAGTGACTTAAGGCTATAACTCTTTGGGAAGTATTGAGCAGGATTTAATTGCACATAGATACCTTGTAATTTGTTAGGTGGAAACAGAAATGGATGCTTGAGAGGGGTGTGTGTATGTGCTTGTTGGTGAGGTTAAGGAAAACTCAAGATATTGTTTTTATGTTTTAGCATTTTTCTTCCATTTACATTTCCCCTTCCTTTTAAGATACTCCTATCTTTTTCTATGTTCCAGTAAGTCAATGAATCACAATCCCTCTCTATCACATTCACTATAGGATTGAAAGATGACCTAAATATAGACAATCATACTAATCAATTTCTTGAATCTAAGGTTTATTTATGACCTAATCAGGGCAGATTAACATTTTGTCCTGTGATTAACATCTGAACATTGGAAGAAAGACTTCTTTTTTAACAGAGGTTGCTAAACTAAGATGATATGAATTGGGGATTTCAGATTATCTGTTTCCTTATCATAGGAGCAGACACTACATACAGGAGAGAAAGAATGAGACAAACCCAGAGAGGTAAAGACCAGAGCTTGAGAGAAAGCACGGATTGTCCTTTGGACACCTGAGTCCAGGTGTACTTGAAATCATCTCCAAATTCAGTCCTCTTGGTTACATGGGGGCATAATTTTTCCTTTAGTGCAAGATAGTTTCAGGTAGTTTTCTGCCCTTTATAACCAAATAGACCATCAACGATCTGCTTTCAACAACCAATGATGTTTCATCAGCTCTCATTCTCCTTCAGCTCTTCTTGATATTTCCCAAGGGTGATTGGTTTCTGATTTCCTGAAGCCCTCTGTCTTAGCCCATTTGGTCTGTTAGAACAAAATACAACAGACTGGGTAGCTAGTAAACAATAGAAAGATACTGCTTACAGTTCTGGAGGATCAGGGAGCTAATATGGTCAGGTGAGTATTCCCTTCCAGGTCACAGACTTTTCATTTGTCTTACTTGGGTGTAAGGGCTAGTGAGCTCTGCGGGATCTCTTATAGAGCACTAACCTCATTCAGGAGACCTCCACCTTCACGACCTAATCATCTCCCAAAGACCTTACTTTTGGAGGGCTAGGATTTCAAAAAATGAAGTTTAGGGGAACACAAACATTTAGACCATCACACCCTCTGTTTACTTGACCTCTGTTATTCCCCTGCCCACCCCCCAACACACACTTGTCTATGACTATACAAGAAGCATGGACTTTTTTTTTTTTAATTGTAGGATAATTGCTTTACAGAATTTTTTGGTTTTCTGCCATACATCAAGAAGAACCAGCCATAGGTTACACCCATGTCCCCTCCCTCCCAAACTTCCCTCCCATCCCCCTCCCCATCTCACTCTTCAAAATTGTCACAGAGCCCCTGTTTGAGTTATGGTACACTCACAAGTAAGTTTCTTTCCCTAGGTCTTTATCTCCTCATCTCCAAAATGAAGATGTTACACTAAAATTACTCCTGAAACACAGCATTCGGTTCTAAATTTCTGTGCTTTTATAACAGGAGGAAGTGGGGAGAAATAACTATGCAGTTAGAAGTTGCATAAACTTTAGCATGTGCTTGATTCAGATGCATTTAGGTGGAATAATTTTTTAATTTCCCTTTTAACTACTGGGTAAGGTCATGATGCTCTATAATATGTGCATGTTTTCCCAGAAGAAGGGAGAAGACCTTTGAAAAAAGCTATAAAGGATTTGACGATGCCCAGTGTTATTGTTGCTCGAATCCAATTACTGGGGAAGCGTTCTGCACATCTTTACACATCACATTTCAACATGTCATCTCCTCTAAGTGGAACCGATTGCATTAAAGTCGTTATGAAACTACAGGCATCCTCCTCCCTTCAGTAAAAATGTAATCATAAAAATTTTAAATGCACATATTCATTTTCCTCCCCTTCAGCCAAGCCAAGTATACCTCGTCAGTATTCTCTGTAAAAGTGATTATCAGGTCTCTGTTTATGAAAATCTTAATGGAAAAATTAGATACACAACAGATTCCTGCTAAACTAAACATCTGATTCCATTACTTGGAAAACTAGCTGGTATTCATTTTTACATCTGCCACGAAAAATCTTTTAAGTTTGCTATTTTTCCTTCTCTTTTTTTTTCCTTTATCGTGTATGTGTGAATTAAGAGAAAAGACAAATTAAACATTTTCCAGATACTCAAGATAATATTGTACCAAATATTTAAATTGCAGATTTTTAAGATTATATGTTCTCACTGAAAAGGCTTTAATTTACTTTTATCCAAGAATCTTTCATTTACTTTATTTCTTCCAAATCATATTAAATCCCATTCCAATTCCTTATTTGTCAAAGTAGTTTTTAAAAAATTTAATGTCTTTTTGTTTTGAAGAACTCTTATCTTCTCGGGAATTATTTCAGAACACTTAGGGCCTGCCGCGTTTCACAATATTTGGTTCAGATTTTCCGGTCTCTCCATAATGGTCAGCAGGAGGGTACTATATCTGGACCTACATGATTCCTTGAAGTTCACAGCATTGCACACTTTTGTCGGTGTACAAACTTGCACACAGAGACTCTTCATGAGGCTAGGAGCCTTTTCTCCTCATGCCCAGTCCTTCTGCCATGAAATCTTGTTCTCAGAAGGTCTACCATCTTTTCAAGGTACTGAATTAGGGCCAGAGTAATTGACCTTTTCACCTAAAAGATTTTCCCCCATTTCTACACTGACTTCTGAGCTAGTGCAGAAGTTTAAAAAATGTCCAACTGTTATCTGTCTATCTACCTACCCACCTGCAATCTACTATCTTTATCTACAACCTATCCACTATTTATCTATCTATAATCTATTTACTATATATCTACAGCCTATCTACAGTCTATCTACCTACCTATCTGTATCTACCTACCTACCACTTATCTCTCTACAATCCATCTATCTAGATAGCTATCATCTATCTGCAATCTATGTAGGTATCTACCTATAGTATATTACCTATGTACATCTTCTTTCTTTTTTCTTCCTTCCTTCTTCCTTATCAATCTACAATCTATTTTCTTCCTATCTACCTATCTTCCTATCTACAATCTAGCTAGCTATATGCCTATATATCTATTATCTATCTATCCATTTATGTCTATCTATGCTCTTCACACATAAGCAAGGTTCTAGACCCCCCACAGGGGAAATTTGGTGTCCCCACCTTTGCCTGGCGAGTCTGGTATGTCCTAGTACAACACAGGCTCTCTTGTATCCCCAAGTCTAGGGGACCAGATATACATATAGCATTCGAGCTTTTGAAAACAAAGGCCAGAGAAGAGTATCAGAAGCTTGGACACATCTGCTTTGAGACAAGACAGAGGAACGTAATCAATTATCCACACAAACAAAGGCCTAGCCACATTTTGGAGAAAGGAGGAGTGAATATTACCAGCACATTTTAATATACTATAGTGGGTAAAGAGAAGCACTACCTTCATCTGGGTTCAAATCCCCACTCCATGTAGTTGTGAGACCCTGCGCTAATCATGTAAACTCTCTGCACACTCATTACCTTATTTGTAAATTGAAAATACATTATTAGTACCTAATTTATGGAGTTGATATCAATGTTAGATAAGTTATTATTAGAAAGGTGTCAGGTTACCAGTGAGCACTATGTAAATGTTTCTTATGATTAGTCACACTCTACGCCTGCCTTTTTTGAACTCAATAACCCTCAACATCTAATGTTGAATATCGAAACCCATTCTTCAGATTCAAAGGTTCAAATCTTGATCTTATCAATTGTACCTTGGGTCATGTAACCTCTCAGATTTAGTTTCATCATCTGGAAAATGTAGTTATCAGTACCTACTTAGAAGGTGGTTGAATATATTAAATGATGTTTGTGAATCTTTTAGCAGAAAGTTTAAAAAATTCTTAACTCTTGACCCCTGAAGGAAATTTATTTCCTGGTCCAATTATATGCTGCCCAACTTGAATATCACGTTTCGTCAAAGGGTGCCTTATTCCTTCTTGCACTTTCCTGACCACAGGGCTAGAAACAAGGTAGGCACACAACTACACATAAATCCTTGAGTTTAGTGAACCAACTGCTGCAGAAACAGGTCTAAGTTATCTTTCCATCACTGTCACCTGTCATCAGCAGCGCACCATCTGTTGTCCAGATCTGATGGCAGGGCTCAACCCCCTAGTTGCATTCATTTTTCACGAAGTGGAGTCACACTGAGAGAGTGTTCATTCTTGCCATGGATGCCCTGTCTTGTGCCAAGCAGCCAGGCTGCCTGAATGGAAGCCGATGCAGATTGCCTGGCCTGGAGGAGCCATCAGAAGGACCCCCAGGTTGCCTGGGAGGATGCATCTGGTACCCATGTTGGGCCAAGTCTAACACATGGACTGTTAGCAATATTAATGACTGTCCTCGAGCGGGCCCAGCCAAATGGCATTTCTGTTCAGTAGTTTTCCAACTCACTGTGTGTGGCGAGGCTGAGTGGGAGGATTAACCTATGTGCTCTTGACGGCAGTAGCATCTATTCTTGGGGGGACAAAGAGGGGCTCAGCTCACATCCATTAGTTTGTGGCTGTTTTTGTTTGTTTGTTTTTCATCAATCAGTGACCTGTCAGAAACTTATGGTTTTTCTATTGTGTGCGCATCTTTAGCCTAGGCACTTTGTGAAACTCCTTAATAACTGTTTTAAGCCTCTGAGAAACTTACTATCTAACTGGGAAGCTATATTTATTACCTAAGTGGGGAATTAAAATACTGAGCTCTGACCTATTGATTTAACAAACATCCACTCATGGGTCACATAGTTACTAAGAGTGACCTTTGGTGTTATGGCAGCGCACTCAGCTATAGGTGAAGAAAGCAGAACAAACGATGTATCCAGAAACAGTCACAGGACATTTCACAGGAGAGAGAGAGACTGAGCATTGGTTAAAGGAAGCGACAGGCTGGTAGTCTGATGTCTTTCCTGCTTTGGCCCTTTAAGTAAATCCAGCCCACTGGTAAATACCATCAGAGGGATAATGCAAACAGTCCTCTGGGTCTCAATACTTTTCATGCTGCTTGCCAGTCCTGTTGGAGCTGAGACCTGAGTATATGAATGTCTATTTCCCAAATCCAAGTTAATGTCCAGAGGTTGTGGTAAGCATTAAAGCTAGTTAGTAGTAAAGACTGTGCCCTTGTTTCCTTTTTGCTGGGCATATGGTAGAGTTGGGTTTTCTTCTCTTTTTGATGCTGTGTGTGCCCATGTGACTAATTCTGGCAAGTGAGGTTTGAATGGGAATGGACTGTTACTTCCACATGGAGGCTGAGAATCAATGTGTGATTCTCTATGACTCTTCTCTCCCACAACCATACAAGCATGTGCCAAAATGGAACTGTCTCAGTCTCTCTCCCTAGTGGCCTGAGCTATTGGCCAATCTGTACTGGTCATTTGTGTGAGGGAGAAATTTTTTTTTTTTTTTTTTTGGCTGCACCATATGGCTTGTGGGATCCTAGCTGCTTGACCAGAAATTGAACCTGTGCCCTCTGCAGTGGAATGACAGAGTCCTAACCACTGGCCCATTAGGGAATTCCTGAGAAATGCATTTTTGATGCATTAAGACTTTGTGTGGGATTTCGGGGCTGTTTGTTATTGAGGCATAACCTGGATCATTGTGCCAGAATTGGAATCATAGGACAAATGCCAATTATAATAGAGATGAGCCTAATGAAGGGCAGAGAGGATGTCTATCTAATCACAGGATGAGGGAACCTCAGAATCTCCTCAATAAAAAAATGATTTCCCCTACCATGTGGGAAATCCCCACTTCTTGTATCTCCTTTAAGTTATGGCAAAAAGTTTCCTGTTAGAATGCAAATGCAATCCCCTACAACTGCTAATTAGACAGCCACACAGATCAAGTTTGCCAGCTGTGTTTCTTTCTAGCCCAGTGGTTTTCATCTTCTGCTTTTGTGTAAGCCTAGTGGTCCAAAGCTACAGTGAGAGATAGACACCTTTTTTCCCTCATAACTTTCAATGTAAAAAACTTAATGAAGATAATTTTTCTTAATTAAAAAATTATTTTATGAATTGCATTAAACTCTCTTTTACATGCAATTGCTTATTGCTAGTAAAAATGTAGTCCCAAAATCTACATAAATAATTATTTCAGATACAAACATTTGCATTTGACATTCCTCATGCTGTCATGGAAAGAACAGAGAGGTGTTTAGGTTTTCTGTGACCTAAATCAGCTTGAGAAACATTGAATTATTACTCATTTATTTTCCTAGGTTTAGGGATTCACAATTCTGTCTGTGTCTTCCCCAGAAAAGTATGTTAAAATGATGGGTTTTAGGAGGAAACAAAAGCTCCCCAGGGGATTATGCTGCTGAAGAAGACAGAGGGTTGTCAAGGGAACTGGTATTTGGTATCAGTGGAGACAGGAGATAGCCTGTGTCCATATAGCCTCACCACCAGGAAGAAGATTGCAGACTCCCATGTCCACATGATTTAATTCTTCCAGGAAATTCTCACTTGGAATGATACATGTGTAAACTAATAAAGTTGCTGTTGCTTCAGGAAATTTCTGCAGACCAGTTTGTCTGGGCAAATGGTTTGCTCACTAGTTCATGGATCCCACCTAGTTTATTTCTCAGGCTCACTTCAAGACCCCACCTCACTGTTCTACCCGTCCTAAGTTATTGTCTCATGAACCAAATCCAGTAAAAATTGACTCCCTGCCTGGAAAGATCTGCTTTATATCACTGGAGTGCAAATCCCCCAATTCTGTAAATATCCTCCTAGCCTCCTCCTTATGAAACAGTATTAAGGTTCTGTCAAGGTAGCAATTCCCCTATCACACTAAGATTTGATGAAATAGGGAGATTAGGATCATATGTTCGTCCACGTCATATATCACCTTTTCCTTGTTGGTGTCTGTATTAGTCGTTCAGTTGTGTCTGACTCTTTGCAACCCCATGGACTATAGCCTGCCAGGCTCGTCTGTCCAGGGAATTCTCCAGGCAAGAATACTGGAGTGGGTAGCCATTTCCTTCTCCATATCCTTGTTTAGAAATGGAGCATTTTCTGCTGTAAGCATAGGGAACTCTGCTTAATGTTATGTGGCAGCCTGGGTGGGAGGGCAGTTTGGGGGAGAATGAATACATGTATATGTGTGGCTGAATCACTTTCCTGTTCACCGTAAACTATCACAACATGGCTAATTGGCTATACTCCAACATAAAATAAAAAAGTTTAAAAAATACAGTACAAAATAAATGGACTATTTGAATATTTGCTCTCAAAAGCAAAACACATTCTTAACAGCAAATTTATTTTTAATCACATAGCTGTTTATGCTTGTAAGTGACTAGTCCAGTACCAACTGCCTAGGGATTCTAGCTGTGTTGATGATACATTTAGACGAATTAAAAAGAAACAAATGCGCATGTTTTGGCCAAGGAGCCCAAATTTCAAAGTGAGTCTACACTGCATCTATCCCCCAAAGGAAGTTCAAACAACTTTGCAAAGAGAAGTATAGCAGTAGATGTGAAACTTCTATAACCTTATAGACTGGTGCTCTCTGTGTAAAGGATCATGTCCAGTTTCACCAGTGCCAAAAAGTAGATACTTCTACTGTCAATAATGATCTTAGCCTCACACAATATGAGGATGGGTTTGGTGTATTTGGACTTTTCTTTGTCAAAGCTGTAGCTGTAACATTATTTTGTTTGCAAACGAAGAGTGCATTTTGGTTTTCATCCATTCTAAAATTAATTAGCCTTTTCATACTTATAACTGGCATATCTCACACTCCAGCAGACAGAAAGGCCACATTTCTGCTAACCCCATCTTGCCATGATTTTTGCAAATCAGATCTGTCTCCAAGAGACTGGGCACCAGCTTTATCATTTTGCTGTCTAAACCCAAAGAGGAGAACTATCCCTCCCAGCCATCTAGCACTCACTAAGCATCAACCCTGCATGGAGACTGTGCTATGAATTTACTTGTGTTGAGTCATGAATCCTCAAGATAGCCTGATGAATTAGCACTGTTATTAGCCTCATTTTAAGATGAAAACATGTAAGCAGAGAGAATTCAAGTCAACCAGTGATAGCAGCTAAGATACGGGGAACTGGGATGTGATATCTACTGGCTATTTCCACAATCTGTGCACTTAAGAAACTCCACCTGATGACTCAGAATTAACACACACCATAATTTGTCTTACTAAACAAGTCTAAAATACCTGCATCAAGATTGCTTCACCATTTTTTCTTAAGAGATGGGAAAAGGAACGGCTCTTCATTTTACATTGTGTAGGCAAAAGGTGGCTTCTTCCAAATAAAGGGGTCATCTATCTACAGGTAAATGCAAGCTTCTACTTCCAGTGACTGAAATATATTCCAGGCTCCATGAATGCTTATAACAAAGTTGAGCTCCACCTGCTAAGAGGACTGCCCTCATCGTCTTGGGTTCCCAAATCACTTGGACCAGAAACTCCTCAATCTTGCTCTTACCTTTGTTCTTATCAGGGCTGGATATCAGCTGACCCTGACCAGCCTTTCTCCTGATTCCTTCCATGTTCCCAACTGCCTGTCCTTTGCTGCATCCTGGAAACTTTTCTCCGTATATACCTCATTTCCCTATAAGACGATGTTCTATCTCATTCATTATTTCCAAAATAGTGTGCCTAGCAGTTTTATACACACAATTCGATTTTTTTCTTCATGTAGTATAAGATTAATCTATTCCTTTTACTTTATTAGATTGTTTGTCCACTGAAAGAGTGAAAGTGAAAGAAAGATGACATTGAATTAACCTTACAAGTGAGATTGTAGTGAAGTCTGAAAATCTTTAAAAAGAAAACTGGAAGATTTCTTGTTTTTTATATAACTGGGAATGTTTTCCAAGTGGCTTAGATGCTCTGTAAAAGAGGGGGAAGTTGTTCTCCTTTGAGCTTACACCTGTTGAGGCTAATAAATCACTGTACTGCACACTTTGATTCTTATCCTCCCCACACACCCCAACCTCATTTGCAAAATGCAAAGATGCATGCTTCATCTGTGGGTGAATGAGTCTGTTTAATTGGCAAGTTGTCACGATTTCTTGTAATTATGGTTTTTTAACTATGTGAAAAAAGACAAATGGTAAATTATAGTAACATCATTTGTCATCTGATGTAACGATGATCTCTGAATTATAAGTGCTGTGTGCACTAATGCATCTGTTATTTCTCTGTGACAAATAGGATGATCAAAACCTTTAATAGATTGTACTCTTTTCTCCTAACAGGTTTATTTATTCTTTTTTCTGTGTTTACAAAATCCCTTCCCACTCATCATCTTTTACTTGCACCCAATGCAGGAACATAGAACCAGGAGTGAGAGCAAACCAGGCTTTTCTCTGGAAAAAGCAGAACAAAATAAAACCACCATCCTGACTGCTGGATGGGGTGTTCTTGCAGGTAGCTTAAAGAGGGAACTTGGAAAACTGAAGCCACTGCTTATGTAATACCAGTTCTTTGCTAGATATGCATTACTATTCTGGTTATCTCCAGGAAGCACTCAGGAGCATTCTCTCCTTCGGAAGGGCCCTTCCTCTGCTGACTGTAGCCTGATTCTCTCAGTTGCTTGGTGAGGCATCTTTGCTCCTTCTTAGGAGTTTCACACACCACTGTAGATGTCATCTGCCGTGCACACTACATGGGGGACCCGAAGAGCAGCAGACTGCTCTCTGACGGCACTTGGAGAGCTGAGCAGGTGGTTTCTCTGGTGACTGGCATCTTATCTCTCGTGTCACCTGTTTATTATTTCTTCCTGTCTTCTTCAGAGATTCATAATCAGTAGTCTTTAAATGGGGCACACATGTCCTTGTGGACGTAGAAACATTTCCTAGGCAGTATGTATGCTCTGTGCCATGCTTAGCTGTTCAGCTGGGTCCAGCCCTGTGACCCCGTGGACTGTAGCCCATCAGGCTCTTCTGTCCATGGGATTCTCCAGGCAAGAATTCTGGACTGAGTTGCCATTTCCTCCTGCAGGGGATCTTCCTGACACAGAGATCGAATACCACATCTCCCAGGGCTCCTGCACTGTAGGCGGATTCTTTGCATAGATGTAAGAAAATAAATTTATGGATTCTCGACTTTCATTTGTATCCTTCTCTAAGATCATTCTGCACGAAACCCATCTATCAGTCCTTTTCTTAATTCCTGTTTATGAATTTCTTTTTCTAATTTCAAAGGGAAAAAAAGAAAGTATCTCTCTCAGCTATCTGGATTCTATTAAAGCGCTGTGATCCAGGCTATAAGAACCTCCTGGGCACTCAACAAAAGGACAACTCGAGACTGTTTCCCTCTGAAAGAAGGGAGCTTTATTTCAGCCGGGAAACACTCATGCAAGAGAATATTCACTGCTAGCTAGTTAACATCTTAGCATTAAAACTCAGTAGTGAGAATTTCATGAAGGGGATGTGCACTAACAAGTTTATTTAAATTTAAAAAATGAACTTAAGCTTTTTCTCTTGGAATTTAAGCCTCTTTGGCTGATTGGTGTGACAGGAAGGACTAAGATGAATGGACTAAATTTGTAGATTTTAATCAAAATATATTTAAAGCATTATAAAACATGTAATACATTGGAAAATGATCTCTGACAATTATTAGAATTGTGATAAAGTTTTTCAGGTATCATATTAAAAATAGGTCAGGGGTCCAGCCAAGGTGTCACATGGGAACAAAATAGCACTGACTATTCAGTTTCCTATCCCAATCCAGCCGCCCTTCTTTCTCTTCCTGTGTTTCCTCCTTCCATCTCAAAGTACGGACAGCAGCAGTTCCTTAAAGCTTGCACCGCAGATAGAAATAAAATTGTTTTTTAAAAGATCTGAGTTCTTAGAATACAGGAGTGGACTTGTTCATTTTAAATGTGACACACGTTCTTTACACAGATGGATTAAAGCTGATTTCATGGCTCTCTTTCACATCCTGGCGTGATTTACTTTTATAGACATTATAGTTAAGGTAGTCAATGTATGTTTTGAAGGAATTAAAGCCTTAGGGATTTAAGTGGTTGCATAAACTAGTGAATTATTAATGAGCCTGCAGCTCAGTGGAAATATAATTAGGAGAGAGACCCAGTGTAGGGCAAGAGCCCAAAAGACAGAGGCATCCATTCAGCCCTTAAATGTTAAGCAAAAGGCTTCCCTAAAATGCTTCTGGATGAAAGCAAATCCAGAATCAAGTCAGTTTTCAGAAATATCAGGGCCTAAAGGAAAGTTCTTTTTAATGTGTGTCTTGTAATATTTATACCCAAGTGTCAAAGGGAGAGTTTGGGTATTAATTCAGTCATAAACTTGAGATGAAACAGCCCCCAGGAATGTACTTGTCTGCTGAGATCTATCAAAGCTTGGTAGCAGGGGGCACACCTTCCCTTCTGGCTGGCAGCATGACAGATGATCTCCTGAGATCAGAAAGCTTGCCGGGGTGGGGCATGAGGCATGGTGTAATTACATAGTCCCCCTTCTCTGAACTTTGGAACTAGATGTGCACAAAGGAAAGTTACCTTACTATGTGAAAGAAAGGAGCTTATGAGCAAGATGAAGACAGAGCGTGTGAGCAGACAACAGTCTTGCCCAGATGGAAGTCATTTTGGTGTGAGGTGAAATGGAGCCCTTGAGGATCATAGAATGTGCTCAGAGAAGCAAAGGCATAAGAATGACCTGAGAAGGGAGGGACAGAGAATAAGGGAAAGATAGATGGAAGGGAGAGAGAAAGAATAGCTGGTTTAGAATGCCAAAACTACGAGTACAGATATGTTCAGGGCATGAATACAAATGTGACTGCATCAATGTATAGGGGATTAGCATCTACAAAATTTAAAGGGGTTTGCTAAAGGAGGAAGCAAACATTTTTAAGTCACCACAGTAACAGCATAGTCCAGTACTGCCGCTGCTGCTGCTAAGTCACTTCAGTCGTGTCCGACTCTGTGCGACCCCGTCCCTGGGATTCTCCAGGCAAGAACACTGGAGTGGGTTGCCATTTCCTTCTCCAATGCATAAAAGTGAAAAGTGAAAGTGAAGTCGATAGTCCAGAACAGGGGTCAGTAAGGAGTCAGTAAACAATGGCCATGGGTCATTCTGCCCCACTGCCTGTTTTTGTATGCTTCAGGAGCTGTGAATGGTCTTGATCTTTTTAGATGACAGAATATACAAGAAAAAGTATTTCACAATGGTGCTAATTTGTGATTTTCAAATTCCAGTGTCCACCTGAAACTAATTAGAACACAGTCATACTCCTTGTGACTCCACAGACTGAGTCCACCAGGCCCCTCTGTCTATGAGATTCTCCAGAAAAGAATACTAGAGTGGGCGGCCATCCCCTTCTCCCAGGGATTGGACCTGGGTCCCCTGCATTGCAGGTAGATTCTTTACCATCTGAGCCACCAGGGAATACTTCATATTTATTTGTGTATGCCTAAATAAAAGAATTGAATGTTGTGACAAGGCCATATGACCTGCAAAGTCTAAAGTATTTACTCTCTGACCCTTTACAGAAAAATATTTCCAACTCCTTGCCTAGAGAATTTATATCGGGCTTTTAGACAGAAACACATTTTTGTTTTCCTCTGTGTGTCACCTGGGTTGGTTAGTTAGACTTTATTGCCTTTGGTTTCATCATAAGTAAAACTGATAATATATTTTGGTGGGTTTATGGTTTAACTGGGAATAGTCTCAAAATGTATTCATGAACCTGGCAGAAATTGTTTAAAGTCATTATTTAACATAACAATGAGTAGTTCTTCTAAGTCAGATTGACTATTTCTTCTTGAATCAGTTTCAGTAGATGGTCTATTTGGAATTGGTCAATTCCATCTTAGTTATCCAATTAATAGACATAGAATAGAATAGCATTCCTATAGTATCTCTTTCATTTCTGTAAGCTTGTTATTAATGTCCCTATTTCCTTTTTTATTCTAGTTATCTGACTCATTGAACTTTTTTCTTGGTCAATTCATGTAAAGATTTGTCAATTTTGTTGATCTTTTGGTTTTATTATTTCTGTCATTTTTCTATCCTCTATTTTATTACTTTCTGCTAATTTTTATTCTTTTCTTTCTTTTTTGTTTGCTTTAGACTTAATTTTCTCTTTCTTTTCTCTGTCTTAAAGTAGAAGGTTAGATTATTGATTGAGGTCTTTCTCTTTTTTCTTTTCTTCTTTTTAAGGTCTTACTTATTTTTTTAATATAGACATTTAGACCTTTCCATTTCCCTGTCATTACTGTTTTGATTACATCACATCAGTTTTGGGATATTGTGTTTTTATTATCATTTCATCTCAAAATATTTTCTCATTTTCCACTTAATTTCTTCTTTGACTAGTTGAATGTTTGAGGTGTTTTGTTCAGTTTCTGCATATTTGTTAGTTTCTCAAATTTCCTTTTGTTATTGATAATTTTGCTCCATTGCAATAGGACAACAAATTCATTGAATTTTATCTTTTTAAATTGATTGAAATATGTTTTATGGACTAGCATCTGGCCTGTCGTAGAGAATGCTCCATTCTGCTTAAAGAATGTGTAATCTTCCACTTCTTGTGGGATGATTCTATAAGGTATCTGTTAAGGTTAATTTGTGTATAGTGTTATTTAATACCCATATTTCATTTTTGTCCTCCTATCTAATTGTTCGACCCTGATGCTGGGAGGGATCGGGGCAGGAGGAGAAGGGGACGACAGAGGATGAGGTGGCTGGATGGCATCACTGACCCAATGGACATGAGTTTGAGTAAACTCCGGGAGTTGGTGATGGACAGGGAGGCCTGGCGTGCTGCGCTCATGGGGTCGCAAAGAGTCGGATATGACTGAGTGACTGAACTGACTGACCTAATTGTTCAATTCATTAATTGAAGGTGTGGTTGTTGAAGTCTATAACTATTATTATTGAATTATCTATTTCTTGTTTCTAAGTTTTTGCTATTGTTAGGTGCATTTTGTTGCTGTTTTTCAGTTGCTCAGTTGTGTCCAACTCTTTGCAATCCCATGGATACAGCATGCCAGGCTCCCCTGTCCTTCACTATCTCCTGGAACTTGCTCAGACTCATGTTCATTGAGTCAATGATGCCATCCAACCATCTTTAAGTCTTTTTTATGGCCCAACTTTCACATATGTACATGACTACTGGAAAAACCGTACTTTTGACTATATGGACCTTTGTTTTTGCATTTTGTTTCTGCAAAATGATGTCTCTGCTTCTTAATATGCTGTCTAGGTTTGTTGTAGCTTTTTTTCCAAGGATCAAGCGTCTTTTGATTTCATGGTGGCAGTCACTGTCTGGTGATTATGGAGCCCCCCAAAATAAAGTCTGTCACTGTTTCCATTGTTTCCCCATCTATTTGCCATGAAGTGATGGGACTGGATTCCATGATCTTAATGTTTTGAATGTTGAATTTTAAGCCAGCTTTTTCACTCCTTTTTCACCTTCATCAAGAGGCTCTTTAGTTTCTCTTCTCTTTCTGCCATAAGGGTGGTGTCATTTGCAAATTTAAAGCTGTTGATATTTCTCCCAGCTATCTTGATTCCAGCTTGAGCTTCATCCAGCCTGGCATTTCACATGATATGCTATGACCAACTTAGATAGCGTATTTAAAAGCAGAGTCATTACTTTGCTAACAAAAGTCTGTCTAGTCAAAGCTATGGTTTTTCCAGTAGTCATGGATGGTTGTGAGAGTTGGACCATAAAGAAAGCTGAGTGCTGAAGAATTGATGCTTTTGAACTGTGGTGTTGGAGAAGACCCTTGAGAATCCCTTGAACTGCAAGGAGATCCAACCAGTCCATCCTAAAGGAGATCAGTCCTGGGTGTTCATTGGAAGGACTGATGCTGAAGCTGAAACTCAAATACTTTGGTCACCTGATGCGAAGAGCTGACTCATTGGAAAAGATCTTAATGCTGGGAAAGATTTAAGGCAGGAGGAGAAGGGGACAACAGAGGATGAGATGCTTGGATGGCATCACCAACTTTATGGACATGAATTTGAGCAAGCTCTAGGAGTTGGTGATGGACAGGGAAGCCCGGCATGCTGCAGTCCATGGAGTTGCAAATAATCGGACATGACTGAGTTACTGAACTGAACTGACTCTACATATGAGTTAAATAAGCAGAGTGAAAATATACAAACTTGATGTACTCCTTTCCCAATTTTAAACCAATCCTTTGTTCCATGTCCAGTTCTTACTGTTGACCTTTGACCTGCATATAGGTTTCTCAGGAGGCAGGTAAAGTGGTCTGGTATTCCCATCTCTTGAAGAATTTTTCACACAATTTTGTTTTGATCTACAGAGTTAAAGGCTTTAGTGTAGTCAGTGAAGCAGAAGTAGTGTTTTTTTGGAATTCCCTTGCTTTTTCTATGATCCGACAGATGTTGGCAATTTGATCTCTGGTTCCTCTGCCTTTTCTAAATCCAGCTTATACTTCTGGAAGCTCTTGGTCATGTACTGTTGGAGCCTCACTTGAAGGATTTTGAGAATTGCCTTACTAGCAAGTGAAATGAGTGCAATTGTGTGGTAGTTGAACATTCTTTGGCATTGCCCTTCTTTGGGACTGGAATGAAGATTGACCTTTTTCCAGTCCTGTGACCGCTGCTGAGTTTTCCAAATTTGCTGGCAGATTGAGTACAGCACTTTAACAGCATCATCTTTTAGGATTTGAAATAGGTCAGCTTGGTTTGTAGTAGTGGTTTCTAAGGCCCATTTGACTTCACACTCCAGGATGTCTGGCTCTAGGTGAGTGACCACACCATCGTGGTTATCTGGGTCATTAAGACCTTTTTTGTACTGTTCTTCTGTGTATTCTTGCTACCTCCTCTTAATATCTTCTGCTTTTGTTAGGTCCATACCATTTCTGTCCTTTATTGTGCCCATCTTTGCATGAAATGTTCCCTTGGTGTCTCTACTTTTCTTGAAGAGATTTCTAGTCTTTCCCATTCTATTGTTTTCCTCTTTTTCTTTGCATTGTTCACCTTACAAGGTTTACTTTTACAATTATTATATCTTATATATATTATATTATATATATAATATGCATTATATTATATATATTATATATCTTATTATATATCATATATAAAATGTCACTATTTACCTCTGGTAACATTTGTTTTGTTTTAAAGTGTATTTTTTCTGAAATTATGTAAGTAAGCCAGCTTTTTTCTGTTTGTGTTATCATGATATATTTTTCCATATTTTTAATCTTGTGCCTCAGAATCTATATTTGTCTCCTGTAGACAGTGTATAGTTGAACCACCCATTGGTAAGCTGGGACTAGCTCCAGGACCCTGCTTACCAGTAGGCCAACACCAGCTATCACTCACCAGTGGGCCAACACCAGTTCTGGGTCCACTGGGCCCCGGTGCCAGAAACTACAGAAAACGTTATGGACATTCCTCAAAAAATTAAAAATAGAACTACCACATGACCCAGCAATTTCACTCTTGGGTGCTTATCTGAATAAGAGGAAAACACTAATTTGTAAAGCTACATGCACTCCTATGCCCACTGCAACATTATTTACAATGGCCAAGATATTGAAGCAACCTAAGTGCCCACCAGTAGATGAATGGACACAGAAGATGTACTATGTGGTATATGTGTGTGTATACATATACTTTTTAAATGTATAGAAATATAAAATCAGTATGTTATGTAACATGAACTACACAGAGTTGTAGGTCATTTATAATTCACAAACCTACCAACCAACTCATAGAAAACGAGGTCAGTCTAGTGGTTACCAGAGGAGGGGTTGGAAAGGGGAGGAATTGGATGAAGGTGGTCAAAGGTATAATCTTTCAGTTATAAGATAAATAAGTACTAGGATGTTATGTAAAACATAATAAATATGATCAGTGTTGCTGTATCTTATGTATGAAAGTTGTTAAAAGAGTAAATCCTAAGAATTCTCATCACAAGGAAAATTTTTGTTTTCTAGATCTTTAATTTCGTATTTATATGAAAGGATGGACGTTCACTGAATTTATTATGATAATCATTTCATAATGTATGTAAATCAAAGCATTGTGCTGTGCACCTTAAACTTATACAGTGTTGTATATCAATTTTAGCTCAATAAAACTGGAAGGAAAAAGCAAGTTCACGTGTACACATCTGTATGTCTTAAGTTGGTTGTTTTGTCTTTTTTTTTTTTTCATTTTTGTGTCAAAATTGTATTGTTTAAATTATCATGGCCTAAAACTGTGTCAGATTGCTTGATAGAGTCAGAGCAAATAATCAATTATTCCATATCTATTTGAAATTTAGGTTTCTAATCACAAGCGCGATGGCTGCGACGTCGCACAAGCGCAGCGGCCGAGAGGAGCTACCCGGCGTCAGAGGTAAGGAGCAGCGGCCGCGCTTTGCTGGAGCAGCCGTGAAGAGTTATCCCATGTCCAGGGTAAGAGAAACTAAAGTAAGATGCTAGGCACTGAGAGAGGGCATCAGAGGGCAGACAGACTGGAACCACAATCACAAACAACTAGCCAATCTGATCACACGGACCACAGTCTTGTCTAACTCAATGAAACTAAGCCATGCTGTGTGGGGCCACCCAAGACAGATGGCTCATGGTGGAGAGGTCTGACAGAATGTGGTCCACTGGAGAAGGGAATGGCAAACCACTTCAGTGTTCTTGCCTTGAGAACCCCATGAACAGTATGAAAGGCAAAAAGATAGGACACTGAAAGATGAACTCCCCAGGTCAGTAGGTGCCCGATATACTACTGGAGATCAGTGGAGAAATAACTCCAGAAAGAATGAAGGGATGCAGCCAAAGGAAAAACAACACCCAATTGTGAATGGGACTGGTGATAGAAGCAAGGTCTGATGCTGTAAAGAGCAATATTCCATAGGAACCTGAAATGTTAGTCCATGAAGCAAGGCAAATTGGAAGAGGTCAAATGGGAGATGACAAGAGTGAACATCGACATTCTAGGAATCAGTGAACTAAGATGGACTGGAATGGGTGAATTTAACTCAGATGACCATTATATCGATTACTGTGGGCAGGAATTCCTTAGAAGAAATGGAGTAGCCATCATAGTCAACAAAAGAGTCTGAAATGCATTACTTGGATACAATCTCAAAAATGACAGAATTATCTCTGTTTGTTTCCGAGGCAAACCATTCAATATGACGGTAATCCAAGTCTATGCCCCAACCAGTAACACTGAAAAAGCTGAAGTTGAACAGTTCTGTGAAGACCTACAAGACCTTCTAGAACTAACACCCAAAAAAGATGTCCTTTTCATTATAGGAGACTGGAATGCAAAAGTAGGAAGTCAAGAAACACCTGGAGTAACAGGCAAATTTGGCCTTGGAGTACGGAATGAAGCAGGGCAAAGGCTAATAGAGTTCTGCCAAGAGAATGCATTGGTCATAGTAAATACTGTCTTCCAACAGCACAAGAGAAGAGTCTACACATGGACATCACCAGATGGTCGACACTGAAATCAGATTGACTGTATTCTTTGCAGCCAAAGATGGAGAAGCTCTATACTGTCAGCAAAAACAAGACTGGGAGCTGACTATGGCTCAGATCATGAACTCCTTATTGCCAAATTCAGACCGAAATTGAAGAAAGTGGAGAAAACCACTATGCCATTAAGGTATTACCTAAATCAAATCCCTTATGACTATACAGTGGAAGTGAGAAATATATTTAAGGGACTAGATCTGATAGACAAGAGTGCCTAATGAACTATGGATGGAGGTTCATGACATTGTACAGGAGATAGGAATCAATACCATCCCCAAGAAAAAGAAATGAAAAAAGCAAAATGGCTGTCTGAGGAGGCCTTACAAATAGCTGTGAAAAGAAGGGAAGCAAAAATCAAAGGAGAAAAGGAAAGATATACCCATTTGAATGCAGAGTTCCAAAGAATAGCAAGGAGAGATAAGAAAGCCTTCCTCAGCGATCAATGCAAAGAAATAGAGGGAAAAAAATAAAATGGGAAAGACTAGAGATCTCTTCAAGAAAATTAGAGATACCAAGGGAACATTTCTTGCCAAGATGGGCTCAATAAAGGACAGAAATGGTATGGACCTAACAGAAGCAGAAGATATTAAGAAGAGGTGGCAAGAATACACAGAAGAACTGTACAAAAAAATCTTTATGACCCAGATAATCACGATAGTGTGATCACTCACCTAGAGCCAGACATCCCGGAACATGAAGTCAAGTGGGCCTTAGGAAGCATCACTACGAACAAAGCTAGTGGAGGTGATGGAATTCTGGTCGAGCTATTTCAAATCCTGAAAGATGATGCTGTGAAAGTGCTGCACTCAATATGTCAACAAATTTTGAAAACTCAACAGTGGCCACAGGACTGGAAACGGTCAGTTTTCATTCCCATCCCAAAGAAAGGCAATGCCAAAGAATGCTCAAACTACCGCACAATGGCACTCATCTCACATGCTAGTAAGTGAAAGTGAAAGTGATGTCACTCAGTAGTGTCTAACACTTTGTGACCCCATGGACTTTAGCCTACCACGCTCCTCCGTCCATGGGATTTTCCAGGCAAGAGTACTGGAGTGGGTTGCCATTTCCTTCTCCAGAGGATCTTGCCAACCCAGAGATTGAACCTGGGTCTCCCACATTGTAGTCAGATGCTTCAGCATCTGAGCCACCACACACTAGGAAAGTGATGCTTAAAATTCTCCAAGCCAGGCTTCAGCAATATGTGAATCGTGAACTTCCAGATGTTCAAGCCGGTTCTAGAAAAGGCAGAAGAAACAGAGATCAAATTGCCAACATCCATTGGATCATCAAAAAAGCAAGGGAGTTACAGAAAAACATCTATTTCTGCTTTATTGACTATGCCAGAGCCTTTGATTTTGTGGATCACAATAAACTGTGGAAAATTCTTAAAGAGATGAAAATACCAGACCACCTGACCTGCCTCTTGAGAAACCTGTATGCAGGTCAGGAAGCAACAGTTAGAAATGGGCATGGAACAACAGACTGGTTCCAAATAGGAAAAGGAGTACATCAAGGCTGTATATTGTCACCCTGCTTATTTAACTTGTATACTGAGTACATCATGAGAAACGCTAGGCTGGAAGAAGCACAAGCTGGAATCAAGATTGCTGGGAGAAATAACAATAACCTCAGATATGATGATGATACCATCCTTATGGCACAAAGTGAAGAAGAACTAAAGAGCCTCTTGATGAAAGTGAAAGAGGAGAGTGAAAAAGTTGGCTTAAAGCTCAACTTTCAGAAAACTAAGATCATAGCATCTGGTTCCATAACTTCATGGCAAATAGATGGGGAAACAGTGGAAACAGTGTCAGACTTTATTTTTGGGGGCTCCCAAATCACTACGGATGGTGACTGCAGCCATGAAATTAAAAGACACTTACTCCTTGGAAGGAAAGTTATGACTAACCTAGAGAGCATACTAAAAAGCAGAGACATTACTTTGTGAACAAAGGTCCGTCTAGTCAAGGCTATGGCTTTTCCAGTGGTCATGTGTGGATGTGAGAGGTGGATTATAAAGAAAGCTGAGCACAGAAAAATTGATGCTTTTGAACTGTGGTGTTGGGGAAGACTCTTGAGAGTCCCTTGGACTGCAAGGAGATCCAACCAGTCCATCCTAAAGGAAATCAGTCCTGAATATTCATTGGAAGGACTGATGTTGAAGCTGAAACTCCAATACTTTGGCCACCTGCTGTGAAGAGCTGACTCATTTGAAAAGACCCCGATGCTGGGAAAGATTGAAAGCAGGAGGAGAAGGGGACGACAGAGGATGAGATGGTTGGATGGCATCACCGATTCAATGGACATGGGTTTGGGTGGACTCCGGGAGTTGGTGATGGACAGGGAGGCCTGGCGTGCTGTGCTTCATGGGGTCGCAGAGAGTCAGACACGATTGAGCAACCGAGCTTAACTGAACTGAATCACAATGTAGCCCATTGCAAGAACATTAAGTTTATAGATTTAAGTTGAAATAGAGTTGACATCTTTACAAAATTAATCCTTCTGATATACAACATGGTATAATCTTTCTAATTATTCAGGTTTTTGTTTATGTTAATAGATTTAAACTTTTTTCTTTATAGAGTTTCTATCCACTATTTTTTTTTTTTTTTTTTTTACAGTTAGGTTAGTTCCTCAACCAATTATTTTGCTGTTAGTATTGTACATCATATTCTGTTACAGTTTTCCTTTTTAACAAATTATTCATGTTGAAAAATTCTCCTAAATGTGATATGTTGTTCTGTCCTTTGTGGTCAGTATCTTCAGTCATGTCTGACGGTTTGTGACCCTGTGAACTGTAGCCCACAGGATCCTCTGTCCATGGGATTGCTCAGGCAATTTTCTTAACCCAGGAACTTAACCTGTGTCTCCTGCACTTCAGGCAGTTTCTTTACCACCGAATCTCCAGGGAAACCCCTATACATTGTTTTATTACATAGCAGTTTATCTAAACTTAGTTTACTGGCTTTAATATCTTCTCGATTTTGCTTTCTTATAAGTTATCATATCATCTGCACATGCACAACTTTGTTTTCTTTTGATCTTAATAATTATTTTCTTCTATTGTAGGTATTCTTGTCTTATTATTAACTTAAAAACACCCTTCAGTTTCTATATTAAGCTTAATTTTTATGTAGAGGTTTTGTAAATACCATTTGTTAGATTACAGATATTTTTTATATTCTGTTTACCTATAGGTGTCTTAAATTTGTTAATATATGTTAACTTGCTAAATGCCTACTGACTGCTATGCTGTGATTTTGTTTTTCTCCTTAAACTGTTAATTTGGTGAAACAAAATGAAAGACCTGTAATTATATCTTTGGTTTTACATCCCTGTGATAAATCTATATGAATTGGAAATTATGTTTTGCTTAATATACTCTTGGGTAGAATTAACTATAATATATTATTTAAGGCTTTTTAGATCTATGCTCAAAAGGAAAATGAGTCCACATTTTTTGAGCTCTTTGAATTTCATTATCTGATGTGTCAATTACATATTAATTTCATTTGAAATCTGAGACGTTTTCCCCTTTCCCTAATTTTGGGAATGACTTATTTGTGAGTGTGATTTTGTCTTTTGACATTTGGGAAAATCCACCAGTAAGTCATTTAAGTTTAGAAATGTGGAGAATTGGGAGATTGTTGACAATTTCATGATTTAATAATTATTTGAATATTTAATTTTTCCATCCATGTGCTAATTTTGACAGTTACTGTGACTTTGATCTTATATATTTATCCATGTTAAACATGTTTTTGGCTTATTCTTTTCCAACATGTTCTTCAAAAATTTTTAATCTCTCCTCTATTTGTGGCTATTTCCCTCCCTCCTTTCTTGTTTTGGTAACTTCACCCTCTCTCTGTTGTAAATGCTTGCTTGTTGTGTTTTATTGATCTGTCTTCTCAGAAGTTTATCACATTGTACATTCGTAATTATTCTTTTGTTGTTCTTTTTCTATCTTGAGGATTAGTGATATCTTTTTTGATTCCTTATTTCAAGTTTATGTTTATAATTTATTTAATTTCCTAAGGCTGATACTCAAGCTCATTCATTTTTTAAAATATTTTTCTGACAAATTTAAAATTATTATTTTTCTGTTTAATTAAACATTTTGATATTTTTACATTTAACTGCTATTTAGCACTAAGTACTTCAGATATTTTTCATCATTTCATCTTTAAACCATTGGTTAATGGGAGTAAACTGTTTTCAGTTTATGTGTACCATATATGCGAGGTTGCTTCAGCTGTGTCCAATTCTGACACAACTGGATCCGACAGACTATATGGTCTTTACGACCCCATGGACTGAGGCTGGCCAGGCTCCTCTGTCCATGGAATTCTTCAGGCAAGAATATTGGAGTGGCTTGCTATTTCCTTCTGCAGGGGATCTTCCCAACCCTGGGAGCAAACCTGTGTCTCTTGCGTCTCCTGCATTGGCAGGTGGGTTCTTTATCACTACTGCTCTCTGGGAAGCCATTTTCAAATTTATTGGATTGTGGTCAGAGAAAATATTTGGATGCTGGAATGTACTGAGACTTTGTCTATGCCTTATTTCATTATTCCACATGCTTTTTGAGAGGAATCTAGAGTCCTAATGAATGGTACAGAAAATGGAAACACTTCAATTAAAGTGTACTTGTTATGCATGTGAGTCAAGTTCTCTATAACCTAGGCTGATTTTGAGAATACTATGTTTTGAGTGATGTGTGTGTGTATGAATTCTAATTACATTTGTAAATTACATTTTTCCTACTACTTTTTCATATGAAATGCTACACAGTTCAAGGCTACATATTTATGTGATGTGTGACTCTAATTATTGTACCCACTTGGTGTAGGTTTTTCCTTTAACCAGTATGCTGTGTTCCTTTTTGTCACACTTTCATTTTTATTTGGATGCTTCTTTGTTATATTGAAATGACCAGCCTGAATGATTTTAATATTTGTTAGCTATTCCTTTGTTTCTGATCTGTTTCTATCAAACTTCTTGTGATATTTTTTCTTTATCTTTTAAATGCACATGTTAGTTTTCTTTTATTAAAATTTATTCTTTTAATAAATAAATCCATTTATATATATCATAATGACATATAAAAGTGAGCTTACTTTGCCATTTCCCTTCATATTTTGAATTATCATGATTTTTTTGGCCTTGATCTCTTTTTCTAATTATTGTTGCATAGATGATTTATTTTCCTTTTTCCATTGTTGGTTTGTAAGCTATACATTTTAATTTTTGGTAGCAACACCTAATTTTAAATATATATTCATCATTTCCCTAATTATTGAAGATTATCAATACCTATACACTCTTTTATGGAAAACAGCAATTGTTTTTATCATGCTTTTATCACTCATCTATCTTTAATTTTCCAAATCATCATGCTGACTTTATCCAAAGTTTTAATCTTAGATTGTTGCAGGTACTCTTGGTGACTTTGCTATCTTGTCAAAAAAAATCAATCTTACAATTGTATTTCATCAGTCCTAAGAGAAATTGTGAAAAGCAGTGTTTAATTCAAGTAATATTCATCTGAATATCAGTATTATAGAAAAACACATTTTTATAACAATCTTTTTCTTTCTTTGTGGTGCATAAAGTAATGGTGAATCACTTATCTTTGGTTCAATTAAATATGGAGATTTATTTGTCAACTTGGATTCCTATTCTTCTTGTTTCTTATGTGGTCATTGAATACATTGTGAAATACTTCCCCTCAAAGTTATCAGATATGATTTTTCTCTCATACTCTTTCTGGGTCCTTGTATGACTTCAAAGGGGAAAAGCTTGGTACTCTATAAACCCTTTCAACAGAAATCTAGTATCATTTAAAAATAGATATATTGACTTAAAGAATATTTTGTTTTCCCTTTGTCCCTATTTCCCATCTTCTTTAGGCAGGTTGGCTTTTTTGTTTTCACATTTCTTAGCCTATCACTTATAATTTTCATTCTCTATCTCTTGATTTTGCTTTTAGAAAGCCCTCCTTCATCCTACTTTTCAGTTTACTAATTTGCTCTCTGAATCTAATTTATTCTCTAACTTAACTCACTATTATCTGTTTGAGCACTGTATTTGCAAGTAGAAGAAAATCCAGTTTCATTTTAAAGATGAAAAGGAATTTAATGGCATATGTAACAAAAATTTAACAGTCTACAGCTATAGTAGGATGAGAGATCCAAGCTCTGATCTTTATATATAGAACTGATGCTCAGACTCACTTGCATTAAGACAGAAAAATTATTTTAGGAGTCATACCACATCAACCAGAGCAATCTACAAGCATCTGTGTCTCACAACTTCCCAGTGAAATCCTGACAGTCACTTGAATTTGACCACCGTAGGTTACATGACAGCACACACATCAGTCCGAGTGTCCAGGAGGCAACATGTGCTGTTTAGTTTTCAAGGCTACATGCTCTTTGAGAATCACACATGTCCTGGTGGAAATCATGGGCCACTGGAAATGAGGATGGTGATGCTGGCAGAACAACCAGTTGGTGCCAGGAATATTTTTGAAAATGTTATTTTTAAGGCAATATCTCCAGTCACTTCTCATGCACTTATCTTGTTCTTATTTTACGTTTACAAATGCCTTTTAAAATTTTCAGAAATATTAACAATACTTGCTTTAAATCTCTCCTTAACTTGCCACATTGTACTAGTCTCTTCTGTTATAGATAGGTCTCTTCTGTTATAGAAAGGTTTTTTTATTGCCTTTCTTTCTCAATATTTAAGAAAGCTATGGCTTCAATGTTGAGGAAGCTATGGCTTCCCTCATAACTTAGTCGGTAGAGAATCTGCCTGCAATGTAGGAGACTCAGGTTCAATCCCTGGGTTGGGAAGATCCCCTGGAGAAGGGAAAGGCTACCCACTCCAGTGTTCTGGCCTGGAGAAGCCAGTGGCCTGCAGAGTCCATGGAGTCACAGAGTTGGACACAACTGAGTGACTTTCATTTTCACTCATTGTTTTACCTTCATCAGTACCTTGCCTGTTTAGCTCCAAGCTCAGGTCTAGGATTGTCCTCTTTTTGGTAAAATGTGCGGCTAGAAAGCTGTAGTGTGGACTCAACCATCTCATTTTTTCATGACCATTTTTTGCACCCAGCTCAACTTTCTCCCACATCTAAAGGTGCCACGCTTGCCTGATGAACACCTTAGTTTTAATTGCCTCCTCCAAAGGGAGGTGATATAGATGCACACTTGCTGGCACGCGTTCTTGGCATGACTTTGGCATTGCCTCCTTGCCTTCAGGGAGTGCTACTGCTCACTCACAAGAGACTGGGACGAGGTGGGCCTTCAGGTGGTGACATGCTCATGTGCCTGTTTGTAGGACTCCCTATTCTGAGTGTTCCCCTGGCCAGCAACACCACCCAACGTTCCTCCAGGCCATCAAAGGGACTCCAATCAGCTCTTGCCCAGAGTGCTCTGTCAGAGGCAAAAGATGTTGCTCCAAATTTTTATAGGTGCCCTACGTCAGCTAGGCTCAGGTCCCTGTCTCTGTCCCTCTTCCAGCCACCATTCTTCCTGACACTGAGACCCAACCATCTATGTCTTCCAAGTGTTCCTCAGGGTTTGTCCCGACAGGCAGCCATCCTGATACCCTGTGTTTTCTCTAGTGTCTGCAGGCTTGGCGTCTATGTGTTCTGATGGCTCAGTCATGTCCGACTCTGCGACCCTGTGGACTGTAGTCCTTGGAATTCTCCAGGCCAGAATACTGGAGTGATAGCCTTTTCCTTCTCCACGGGGTCTTCCCAACCCAGGGATGGAACCCAGATCTACCACACTGCAGGCAGATTCTTTACCAACTGAGCTATCAGGGAAGACCAGGCGGTAAGAGGGGCTGTGTGAGGAAGTGGAGCATAATTTATCATCTAGACCCAAATTGGAAGATTTTCTTTATTCTTCTATGATAGACTTGAATCTCTGCTATCATTTATACCCATTCCACCAATTGAAAAGATGGATGACAGGAGTTTGATTCCTTATCACTCCATAGGAGGTGCAACTTTTAAAGAGATGTCATTACTCAGAGAGAGGGAAAAAATGATGGAAAATTTCAGGCACAAAAAAACAGTGAGATGTATTTTTTTATTATGGGATAAATGTGGTTCCTAAGGCTCACAATGGAGGAGAATACATAATTCACTTATTTGTAAGATTGTCCTTCTACAGCATGCAATAGCATTTGTTGTCATTTATTCACTAAGTTGTGTCTGACTCTGGAACCTCATAGACCCTAGCTCGCCAGGCTTCTGTGTCCATGGGATTTCCTAGGCAAGAATACTGAAGTGGGCTGTCATTTCCTTCTCCAGGGGATGTTTCCAACTCAGGGGCTGAACCCACATCTCCTGCATCTCCTGCATTGGCAAGCGGATTCTTTACCATGGGGTCACCAGGGAAGCCTGGGTAAGAATTGCCCTTGGGACTTCGTGGTGGTCCAGGTTAGGACCCCTGCTTCTAGTGCAGTGGGAGCAGGCTTGATCCCTGGTCAGGGAAATGGGACTCCATAGGATAGACGGCACGGCCAAAAACTTTTTTAAAATTAAAAAAAGAGAATTACCCTTGTTCCATACATTGAACATTTATAAATAAATAAAATTAAGAAGATATTCTTAGAAACCTTGAAGAACATTTGACAAGGGCAGAGATAATCAAACCGCTTTTGTCACAAGGATGAACTGAAATATAGTCAGAGAAAGTTAATATGCTAGTCATACATTACCAGAAAAAGTTATACCAATCATAAAATGGGTTGCTATTTTCTATTCTCATTGTTGGTTTGCTTTGAAAAATTTATTCTCTTCATTGCTGATATTTAAAATAAGTTCTTTAAGTAAACTCTTAAAATAAATGTGATATAGAAATGAATTCAATGGCTTTAGTTTTAGCAAATCAAGGTCTGTTTGATTTTAAAGTATTACATTAGGTTGAAGATGTAAGTAGCATCAATGAAATTAATAGGACAAAATTTTCAGGACTTTTAAAATGCAAACATTTTGTCAAAGTTTTTGTGTTTTTCCTTCTCTTTTTCTCATTCAAAAATGTGTACACATACTTAGGATATTATATCAAGCAGAAGTAAGTCCCACATTAACAGTAAGACTTTAAATGTAAACTTTCCAGTCAAAGACAGAGATTGTCAGAGTGAATAAAAAATATACTTGATCCAACTTTATACTGTCTATAAGGAACTCAAATTAGAACATATGAATAGGTTGAAAGCGAAATGATAGAAAATATATTCCATGCAAATAGTAACCAAAAGACAGCAGAGGTAGCTATGCTGATATCAGACAAAATAAACTTTAAATAAAAAATTCATGTGACAAAATAGAGCAATATATCTTAATAAAAGATTCAACATAGCAAGAAGATACAGAAATTACAAACATTTACTCACCTTGTAACAGATCAACAAAATATGTGAAGCAAAACCTGACAGAACTGAAGGGAAAAATAGATGCTTCTTCAACAATAGTTGGGGATTTCAATATTCCACTCTCAGTAATGGACAGAGCAACGAACCAAAGAAAAGTAAGGAAATAAGGACTTACAGAACACAAGAAACCAAAACCAAATGTAAGAGATATATACAGAGCATAGTAACATTAATTGTACACTTAAAAATGATTGAGATATAAAATTTTATGTTATGTATATTTTATCATAGCACAAAATTAAAAAAATATATAAATATGAGGAGCTATGGTTTAATGGATACAGTGTTTCAGTTTTGCAAGATGAAAATAGTTCTGGTGATGGATAGTGGGAATGTACTTAAAACTAGTGAATTGTACACTTTAAAATGGTTGGGATAATAAATTTGTGTGTATTTTGCCACAATAAAAGAAGTTAAAAAAAATCATCATAAAAAACCTTCACGTGAAAGACCAGAGTTCAAAACCCATTTCTCAAAGCAGAGACAGATGTGGCTTTGATCCCTGTTTTGGGAATATCCTCTGGAGAAGGGAATGTCTACCCACTCCACTATTCTTTCCTGAAAAATCCCAGGGACAGAGGAGACTGGTGGGCTACAGTCCATAGGTTCACAAAGAGAGGGACATGACTGAAGGGGCTTTTAGCACAAAGCACAAACACTGCATTTCTACCGTTCCTTAAAAGGGTAAAAGTTCTAGACTCTAAAACAAGTCTGATGTGAAGGTTTCAGATATCTTATGAGCCTGCGCTTATTTCTGCCAGGGAATTGCAAAACTTACATGTAATCCTTGTAGACTCTGAGTTTCTGGAAAGTAGACTTATTTACCCTTTGAATTCTCAATACCTTGTCCAAAATAGGTGCTGCTCAGTTAATGATCTTTTGTGGTCTGCTGTACCTGACTAAGGAATCAGAGCATGCCCCGGAGCCTGAACAGCAGGTGTAAGAAGATGAACTACCGTGCCCCATTTTTGAGACTAGATCCCCAAGGACAATGCTAAGATGAATTTCAGGGCATGTCCATCATGACCTTATGCATATTTGACTCCTTTAGAGGTCTAAACCCAGCCAAGCTTTAGATTTTTAATGTTACATAACAACAGTGCTGAAGGATGAGAAGTCCTCATACACCTTCATGATTTACCAGGTCTGACAAAGATTGTGTGTTGCAATTTGCTTTTTACTGTGTCTTGAATCCATAACATTAAGCCAGGGACTCAGGCTTGGATAATATTCTATCTTTTTGCTCAGGGTCACACAACTGGAGTATTTTTTCAAAATATCAACCTGAACCGGTTCGCCACCACGACAAAAACAAATTAAAGTTGCAAATTACCTTTGTTTCCAATTTCCCCCCAAATTTCCAGCTGGTCTATTTACTTCCTTCTGTATATTAGCAAACCACTTTCCCCAAAGTTTGAGCTTCTTCAGTCTCCTCATTCCACTGTTCAGCAACATGTCCTATACATGTAGATGCCCAGAATTTTTGGAAAAAAGTTTTAAAATTATTGCCACTGTTCTTTTACATGTATTTAGCTTATAATTATAAACCTCTGATAAATGAAAGCAAAGCAATGGGAATAAGTCAGGACAGGTAAAATACTCATGATCAGGAGGGTCTCAGATCCCACTGATCTCCACTTTGCTCATGGACCACATGGATAGGAAGTGATTTAAGTGACAAACAGAATCAAGTGCAAAGCTGAGATCTGGTGCCATCTGCTTTCTTTTCATTTTGGTCTTGCCTCAGGTTAAGCCAAAAATTGTAATAAGCCCTAGATGAGCCCTTGTACAGAACAGTTCAGTTCAGCTCAGTTGCTCAGTTGTGTCTGACTCTTTGCGACCCCATGGACTGCAGCACACCAGGCCTCCCTGTCCATCACCAACTCCCGGGGTTTACTCAAACTCATGTCCATTGAGTCAGGGATGACATCCAACCATCTGTCCTCTGTCATCCCCTTCTCCTCCTGCCTTCAATCTTTCCCAGCTTCAGGGTCTTTTCAAAAGAGCCAGCTTTTCACATCAGGTGGCCCAAGTATTGGCCTTTCAGCTTCAGCATCAGTCCTTCCAATGAACACCCAGGACTGATCTCCTTTAGGATGGACTGGTTGGATCTCCTTGCAGTCCAAGGGACTCTTAAGTCTTCCCCAACACCACAGTTCAAAAGCATCAATTCTTCAGTGCTCAGCTTTCTTCACCATCCAACTCTCACATCCATACGTGACTACTGGAAAAACCATAGCTTTGACTAGATGGACCTTTGTTGGCAAAGTAATGTCTCTGCTTTTTAATATGCTGTCTAGGTTGGTCACAACTTTTCTTCCAAGGAGTAAGCATGTTTTAATTTCATGGCTGCAATCACCATCTGCAGTGATTTTGGAGCGCCCCCCAAAAAAGTCTCCCACTGTTTCCACTGTTTTTCCATCTATTTGCTATGAAGTGATGGGACTGGATGCCATGATATTTGTTTTCTGAATGTTGAGCTTTACACCAACTTTTTTACTCTCCTCTTTCACTTTCATCAAGAGGTTTTTTAGTTCCTCTTCTCTTTCTGCCATAAGGGTGGTGTCATCTGCATATCTGAGGTTATTGATATTTCTCCCGGCAAACTTGATTCCAGCTTGTGCTTCTTCCAGCCCAGCATTTCTCATGATGTACTCTGCATATAAGATAAATAAGCAGGGTGACAATATACAGCCTTGACGTACTCCTTTTCCTATTTGGAACCAGTCTGTTGTTCCATGTCCAGTTCTAACTGTTGTTTCCTGACCTGCATACAGGTTTCTCAAGAGGCAGGTCAGGTGGTCTGGTATTCCCATCTCTTTCAGAATTTTCCACAGTTTGTGGTGATCCACACAGTCAAAGGCTTTGGCATAGCTAATAAAGCAGATAGATGTTTTTCTGGAACTCCCTTGCTTTTTTGATGATCCAGTGGATGTTGGCAATTTGATCTCTGGTTCCTCTTCCTTTTCTAAATCCAGTTTGAACAGCTGGAATTTCATGGTTCATGTATTGTTGAAGCCTGGCTTGGAGAATTTTGAGGATTATTTTGCTAGAGTATGAGATGAGTGCAACTATGTGGTAGTCTGAGCATTCTTTAGCATTGCCTTTCTTTGGGATGAGAATGAAAACTGACCTTTCCCAGTCCTGTGGCCACTGCTGAGTTTTCCAAATTTGCTGGCATATTGAGTGCAGCACTTTCACAGCATCATCTTTCAGGATTTGAAATAGCTCAACTGGAATTCTATCACCGCCACTAGCTTTGTTCGTAGTGATGCTTCCTAAGGCCCACTTAACTTCACATTCCAGGATATCTGGCTCTAGGTGAGTGATCAGACCATCGTGATTATCTGGGTCATGAAGATCTTTTTTGTATAATTCGTCTGTGTATTCTTGCCACCTCTTAATATCTTCTGCTTCTGTTAGGACAGAACAGGCACTCATGTTACATCTGTTGATTGAATGGAATATCGTGATAGGAGAACAGGTCACTAATATTAATGAAAGGAAATGCCCAGGTTGACAAGAAAGACATGCTAAAATAAAAATCTTGAAATCATCACTCTATCCTTTTAAATAAAGAACCATGCACTGACAAGCAGTTTGGATTTCATTTTGACTTCTAAAAGTGATGCTAATTTTTAGTCTTCACCTTTTAGAATCTGAGTCGGGTAAAAGAAAAGGTCACTTTTGGTAATGAATGGACTGGAAGTTAAAGCAAGACATCAGGGATCTCAGGAGAAAAGAGTGAGGGGTCAGACTTATACCTGTTCCTTGTACAAACTGTATAACTTCACTGGGATGATTTTAAGTTTTGTCTGTTTATGACCGATTTTCAACAATTGCTTATGATATGCCTTTGTGTTGTTTTCATCATGTGTCTTTTACTTGGAGTTCATTGAGTTTCTTGAATCTATGGGCTTATAGTTTTCATTGAATTTGGTGCATTTTTAGCCATTGTTGCTCTCAGTACTTTTCTTCTGTCCCTCTTTGTCCTCTCCTTTGGGGACTTCGATTATATTAGGCTGCTTGACATTGTCCCACAGTTCATCAACTCTATATCCCTCTTTCTCTGTCTTTCCTTCCCGTTCTCCCTCTCTCCCTTCCTCCCCCCCTTCCTACTCTGAGTTTTATTCTGGATAGCTTATATTGCCATATCCTCAGGATTACTAGCGTTTCTTTTGCATATCTCACCTGCTGTTGATCCTCTCCCAGGGTATTTTTAACTTCAGACATTGTGGTTTTTCACCCCTGTAAGTTCAGACTTGAAAATATCTACTTGTCTTTTCTTTATCTATTTAATGTTTCCTCTAGCTTCTTGAGCATAAGCAACATAGCTATAACATTGTTACTGTTCTTGTCTACTAATTCTATCATCTATGTCATTCTGGGTGATTCTTCCCAGTTCTGGGTGAACTCCGGGTATTCTGTACTCTAGTTCTCTGGGGACTGGTTATTGCCTTGACCTTGCAGCTTCTCCACATAAATGCCTGATCAGTGTACAGCTGAAGACCTGAGTGGGGCCCCCTGTACATTTCTGAGACACCCTCCGAGTGCAGTTCTCCCCTTTCTGTTATTCTGCCTGTGAGCCCGAGCTGCCCTGACCCGCCCGACTTCCCAGCGCCCGACATCTCCTCAATGCAGGGATTCTTCCAGGCCGCACCTGGGTCCTCTGTCCCTGTCTGTGATCTTGACATGCTCTCCAGGCGGTAAATTGGTGCAAGTTTTGGCCCACCTCATTTGTTTCCCAGCTCTCAGAAAATCATTGTCTTTCATTGCCTGATGTTCAAAACCATTATTTCACAAACTGCATTCAGTATTTTAGTTTTTTTTTTTTTTTTTTTGGCAGGAGAGTAAATATGATCTCTATTATTCCATCTTTTCCAGAAGTGGATATCTAAAAGGAATACTTAGAAGAAATCAAGAGACTGACTTGTCTGGGTCATAGAGAATGTGAAGAAAAGCAGCTGAATTGAGATATGCTGTGAGAAAGATATGATGGAACAAGTTTTCAAACAGCCTCAGAGTTGTCAGTAAAAAGGCAATGTTTTGTTTGGAAGGTCAGAGAAGGCACCTCTCATGTACGTGAACAAAACCGCAGGTCTGGTAGAAGACTAAACTCCCAGTAAGCAGTGATCCAGGGGTCCGGGCTGCAGAGCCCACGGGGACACACAAGCCGCACAAGCCCCCAGGACACGGGACATGATCCAGATCGTGGCTGTAAAGACCCAAAGAGGATGCGAGAGAGGGACGCGGGAGAGGAATCAAGAGAGGTTGCTGAGAGCAGAGTCCGGGTTGGCAGCACAGGACGGCCTGGACCCACCTCCTCCCACGGATGCAGAACATCTACAGCGGCCCATAGAAAGCCTTTTCTCTATACAGGACCTGAGAACTGGGACAGCTCCTTCATGGCAACAGACTAAACAAATGCACTCAGGAGGCTTCAAGAGATGCAGACATGGCCTTGCCCAGGACCTCACCCCAGTCGTCATGACCCCAGAGCCGGGAGGGATCCCTTGAGGAGTGAAGGGCATCCTGACTTTGAGGGGCAGCACTGGAAATATGGGCCCCTCCCAAGTGTCTGGTTTTGACAAAGGGGACCAGATGAGGAGAATCACAGAAACGTAGGAAACAGATGCCACTCCTAACGGGCGGGCTTGCACAGTTATTCTCCCCGAGACCTAGTGCTGAAACAATACGTTGAAAACCTACCAGAGCATAATTGAGGAACATTCACTTACCAATTTTAAAGCAGCTGCTACAGGGACGTTATTCAGAGTTGGGAGCGTGGCCAGTCACCGTTTGTTCAATTTCATCCTAACTTGCGGGAGGTGGAGTCAACATTCATTGGTTCAGGAGCCCTCCCTGCAGCCCGCTAGCCCTGGAGCGGGTGCTTTGCAGACCTCGGGCTGCAGTCAGGCTGAGAGAACGCTCCACGCCCCTTCCACCTTGTGCGGAACCGAAGCCTCAGCGGTGTTGGGCAAGCATGCCAGGCTCTGCCCTCTCTGCGCAGCTGCCGGGCCACGCCTGCACCTTGCTCTCCCCGGGCAGCGGTCGAGCCACAGCTGGCCCTGAGTGGGTGCCCTGGGCCCTGCCTGGCATGCACAGAGACCGAGTTCCACTTGGGATGGGTCAGCGACTCAAATCCCATCCTTATCCTGAAGGGGCTGCGGCCCTACCACAAATGGCAGGCACATGAAGCCTGCATGGGGGATGCCCATAGATTGCCTGGCCCTGGGGGCCTGCGGAGATTGTACTCCAGGCCACACGGAACAGTTTCTACACAAGACCATTCCTTCAAGACTGAGGGAGGTAGCCATTTCACCTAAATACAGATAGACAAACACATAGAAACAGGATAAGTGAGGAGACGGAGGAATAGGTTCCAAACTAAAGAACAAGGCAAATTCCCAGAAAATGATCCTTATTAAATGAAATGGTGATAAGCAGAGGACCTGATTAATAATTCAATTGAATGATCATAAATATACTACCAATCTCAGAGAAGAAAGGATGAATGTAGTGAGAGTTTCAAATGGGAAATAGAAAATATAAGAAAGTACCAAACAGAAGTTATAACTGAACTGAAAAGTACACTAGAGGGGTTCAACAGCACAGTGGAGAAAATAGAAAAATCAGTGAGCTAAGAGACAAGGCAATGGAAAACAAACAAAACAAAATGAAAAAGAGAATTAAAAGAAGTAAGAAGACCTTCAGGGACCTCTACAGTCACAGTGACAGTGAAAGTCGCTCGGTCGTGTCTGACGCTTTGTGGCCCCATGAGCTGTAGTCCTTGGGATTCTCCAGGCCAGAACACTGGAGTGGGTAGCTGTTCCCTTCTCCAGGGGATCTTCCCAACCCAGGGATTGAACCCAGGTCTTCCACACTGCAGGCAGATTCTTTACCAGCTGAGCCACAAGGGAAGCCCTCAGGGACCTCTAGGACAACATTAGATGAAATAACTTTCACATTACAGGGGGAGAAGAGAAAGAGAAAGGGCCAAAAAATTATTTGAAGAAATAATGGATGAAAACTTTCCTAATCTGGGGAAAGAAGCAGAGATCCAGGTCCAGGAAGCCCAGAGAGTTTCAGATAAGGTGAATCCAAAGAGACAAGCACTGAGACAGACTATGATTAAAATGACAAAAGTTAAGGATAAAGAGAGAATTTTAAAAGCAGCAAGAGAAAAACTACATATTGTATACAAGGGAAACTCCAAAATCTGTAAGTAGATTTTCAGAAGAAATTTTACTTCCCAGAAGGAAGGCTATGACATATTCAAAGTGCAGAACGGAAAACAACATTATAAACAGGAATTCTACCTTGCAAAGTTTTCTTTTAGAGGGAAAAATTGAGTTTTCTAGACAAGCAAAAGCTAAGGGAATTCATCATCACTAAACTAGCTTTATAAAAAATGTGGGGAGGAGCCAAGATGGCGGAGGAGTAGGATGGGGAGATCACTTTCTCTCCTACAAATTCATCAAAAGAATAACTGAACACAGAGCAAACTTCGCGAAACAACTTTTGATCGCTAGCTGAGGTCATCAGGCGCCCAGAAAAGCAGCCCATTGTCTTTGAAAGGAGGTAGGACAAAATATAAAAGATAAAAAGTGAGACAAAAGAGCTAAGGACGGAGATCCCTCCCGGGAACTCTTAGGCGGCATTGCTTGGGGTAGGGTCCGGGCCTGAGTGCCCTGAGGACAATCGGAGGGAGCTTCTGTGAGTTGCCAACTTGAACTGCGGGAGACCAAAAGAGAGAGAGTAAATTAACCGGCCCAAACACACTGCCGGCCGCTCGCAGAACAAAGAGACCGAGAAAGTCCAGAGAGGAGCTCGCAGGCTGCGGACTGGCCCAGCCCCGCCAGAGGCAGGAGGCAGTGGGGAGGGGAAGGTCGCGGCGAGACACAGGGCGCAGGCACCCAACCGGCGCGGGCGGGGACTGGGGCTGGGGACGCGGAGGGCGGAAGGCGCGCGCGGCCGACTGGCGCCAGCGGAAACAGACTGGGTCCGCGGAAGGGAGTGGGCGCGCCACACCTGGGGAGAGTGCGCCCACCAAGCCCCTGGCTGCCTGGACCGCTCTGACGGGGAAGGCACAGAGAGCAGGCGCAGCTTTTCCTTTCGCGCTTTTGTGGAACACCCGAGGGCTGGAACCTAACGCAGAGGGCGGAAGGCGCGCGCACCCGACTGGCGCCAGCGGAAACTGAGACTGGGTCCGTGGAAGGGAGTGGGCACGCCACACCTGGGGAGAGTGCGCCCACCAAGCCCCTGGCTGCCTGGACCGCTCTGACGGGGAAGGCACGGAGAGCAGGCACAGCTTTTCCTTCCGCGCTTTTGTGGAACACCCGAGGGCTGGAGCCTCGCGCAGCGTGGGGCGCGCTCCATATAGAACAGCCGGGAGCCTGAGCAGCACAGACGGAGAAAGCAGCGTCAGCCCCTGCCGGCAGCGCCAGCCCGTCCCCGCAGGGCCAGCCCCTCCCCGCAGCGTCAGCCCCGCCCCGCAGCGCCAGCCCGTCCCCACAGCGTCAGCCCCTCCCGGCAGCGTCAGCCCCTCCCCGCAGCGCCGGCCCCTCCCCGCAGCGCAAGCCCCTCCCTGCGCCGCAGAGCGACGGAACTAGCTACCTGAATAAGAGTCCACCTCCGCCCGCCTGTGTCAGGGCGGAAATGAGGCTCTGAAGAGACCGGCAAACAGAAGCCAAATAAACAAAGGGAACCGCTTCAGAAGGGACTGGTGCAACAGATTAAAATCCCTCTAGGAAACATTGACTACACCGGAAGGGGCCTGTAGACATCGAGAAGCGTAAGCTGGAACGAGGAGCTATCTGAAACTGAGCCGAACCCACACTGACCGCAACAGCTCCAGAGAAACTCCTAGATATAATTTTACATTTTTCTCTTTTTTTTTTCTTTTTTTATTTTTTCTCTTTTATTTTCCTTTAAAATCCCCTATTACTCCCCCATTACTCCTTAACTTTCATTTCCATAGACTTCTACGATTTTTTAATTAGGGGGAAAAAAAAATTTTTTTTTCCTTTCTTTCTTTTTTTTTTTCTTTTTCTTTCTTTTTTTTTTCTTTTTTCTTCTTTTTTTTCTTTCCTTTTTCTCTTCTATTTTCTATTTTTCTTTTTCTCTTATTTCTTTTAAAGTCCTCTAGTACTCCTCTACTACTCCTTAATTTTCATTTTCAATACACTATAACCTTACAAAAAAAAAAAAGAAGAGAAGCCCTATTTTTAAACCGAAGATTATTCTCTCCCAATCTTGACTCTCTGTTTTCTACCTCAGAACACCTCTATTTCCTCCTTTCCCTTTCTCTTCCCAATCCAATTCTGTGAATCCTTGTAGGTGACTGGGCTACGGAGAACACTCTGGGAACAGACAGCTGCGTAGATCTGTCTCTCTCCTCTTGAGTCCCCCTTTTTCTCCTCCTGCTCATCTCTATCTCCCTCCTCCCTCTCCTCTTCTTCATGTAACTCTGTGAACCTCTCTGGGTGTCCCTAACGGGGGAGAATCTTTTAGCCATTAACCTAGAAGTTTTCTTATCAGGGCTGTATAGTTGGAGAAGTCCTGAGACTACAGGAAGAATAAAACTGAAATCCAGAGGCAGGAGACTTAAGCCCAAAACCTGAGAACACCAGAAAACTCCTGACTACATGGAACTTTAAGTAATAAGTGACTGTCCAAAAGCCTTATAAAAAATGTGAAAGAAACTTCCTAAGCTAAAAAGAAAAAAACTGATAATTAATAATAAGAAGCATATAAAAGTGAAAATCTTACCAGAAAGGCCAGAAAATAACAAAAAGTATTGTTCAACAACCATTCATGATTAAAATAAAAGCTCAACAATGTAGGCATAGAAGAAACATACTTCAACAAAATAAAGACCACAGCTAAGATCATACTCAACAGTGAAAACTAAGAGCATTTTCTTTAAGATCAAGAACAAAACAAGGATGCCCACTCTGACCACAATTATTCAAAATAGTATTGGAAGTCCTACCTATAGCAATGAGATAAGAAAAAGAAAGAGAATCTGAAGTGCAAAAGAAGAAGTAAAACTATCACTGTTTGCAGCTGACATGACACTATACACAGAAAATCCTAAAGATGCCACCAAAAAACAACTAAAACTCATTAACTAATACAGTAAAATGTGGGATACAAAATTAATATACAAAAACCTGTTGCATTTCCATACACTAGTAAACAGAGAAATTAAGAAAAAATCTGATTTACAATCCCATCAAAAAGAGCAAATTACCTAGGAAAGAAATTGGCTAAAGAGGTAAAAAACCTGTACTCAGAAAACTACAGGACACTTCTGAAAGAAATTGAAGGTGATACAAACAAATGGAAGGGCATACTGTGCTCATGGGGTAGAAGAATTAACATTGTTAAGATGACCACAAAACCAAAGGCAATCTCAGATTCAATGCAGTCCTTACCACAAAACTAATAGCATTTTTCACAGAACTAATTAAGCAAATAACCCTAAAATGTGTACAGAAACAGAAAAGACAATGAATTGCAAAACAATCTTAAGAAAGAAGACGAGGTATCACAGTCCCTGATTTCAAACTATACTACCAAGTTATGGTTGTCAAAACCATATGGCACTGGCAAAAGAACAGATACATAGATCAATAGAACCAAATAGAGAGTCCAGAGAAAACCCCACACTTACCGGGTCAATTGATATATGACAAACGAGGCAATGGGGAAAAGATAATCTCTTTAACAAACTGTGTTGGGAAAAGTGGACAGATACATGCCAAAGAATCAAATTAATTACATTTTTACACTGTATTCAAAAAGTAAAGTTAAAATCAATTAGAGAATTAAATGTAAGAGCTAAAACCATAAACTCCTAGAATAAATCAGAGGTAGCATGCTTTGACATAATTTTTTGTGTCTGTCTCCTCAGGCAATGGAAACAAAAGCAAAAATGAACAAATAGGATTACATCAAAGTAAAAAGGTTTTGCACAGTGCAGAAAACCATTAATGAAATGAAAAGACAGCCTGTTGAAGGGGAGAAGATATTTGCAAACAGGGTATCTGATAAAAGTTTTAATATCCAAAATACACAAAGAACTCATAAAACTCAACATAAATAACAAGATTAAAAATGGGCAAAGGGCCTGAATAGTCATTTTTTCCAAGGAAGACACACAGGTGACCAATAGGCACATGAAAAGATACCATCACTAATCATCTGGGAAATGCAAATAAAAACCACAGAGAGACATCACCTCACACTTGCCAGAATGGCTGTCATCAAATAGACAACAAATGGCAAGCACTGGCAAAGATGTAAAGAAAAGGGGACACTTCTATACTGTTGATGGGACTTTAAATCAGTGCAGCCACTTTAGAAAATAATATGGTAGTTTCTTTAAAAACTAAAAATAGAACTACTATACCATCCAGCAATTCTACATCTGAGTTTTTTTTTTTTTAATCTGAGTTTTTATCTGAAGAAAATGAAAACACTAATTTGAAAACATATTTGTACCCCTACGTTCATTGTAGTGTTATTTACAATAGCCAAGATATGGAAGCAACCTGTTTCCTTTTATAGATAAACAGATAAACAAATTTTTGCATATATACTGTGGAATGTTAATTAGCCATAAAAAATAAAAGAGAATAAAATCTTGCCATTTTCAACAGCAGGGTGGGACCTAGATGATATTATGCTAAGTGAAATGTCAGACAGAAAAAGACAAGCACTAGAAGATTTCACTTACATGTGGAATCTAAAAAATTAAAGAAAGGGAAAAAAATATAAACTCGAAACAGACTCAGGTGCAGAGAAAAGACTGGCAGTTTCTGGAAGGAAGGGGTGGGGAATGGGTGACGTGAGTGAAGGGGCTAGGAGGTACAATCTTCCAGTTACAAAATAAATAAGTCAAGGGACGTTTTGTCAGCATAGGTGATAGAATCGATAATATTGTAATGATTTTGTATGGTGACAGACGGTAACTATAGCACTGTGGTGATCACTCCCTAATTGTAAAAGAAGAAACCACTATGTTGTACACCTGAACATAATATAATATTGTATTTCAATTATACTTAAATAAAAAGAACTTCCAAATTAAAGAGAGGAAGAGAGAGAGGGCTAGACCATCCACAGCTTGGCTGGAATGAGGAAGAGACCGGAGGCAGGGTGACTCTGACACCTGAACTGAACACCACTGACTGGGAGGTTGACCTGCAGTTAATGAAAATTAGTTATGCAGCATGAAGACTAGGCTGTGGGAAGAAGTGTGATATTCGTATAGGACTTAACTTTAATTATTTAAGGATTTGAGACCACACACAGTCAAATGACTTGTCCAAAGGCACACTTTCCTCTGGTGAAGCAAGACATAACCTCCTTTCTCTGTACAGTATTTTCCACTTGACAACTTTCTCTTTAGTGTTTACTCTGATTAACAGGTGCTTAAACTTCCTTCTTCTAACTTGAATTTTTTTAAGTAAAGCCAATGGTTTTTTTTTTTTTTAAATTTTATCTTGTTCTTCCCTTAAATACAGATGGAACCCTTATCTACTGTATTATTTTCCTTGGGTTAAACAATCTTATTTATTTTTTTCTTTTCCTGTGCATAGTATCTAGTTGAAACTAGCTTGAATTAACTATGCCTTTGCCATTAGTGAGGGCCATTATTTCATTTGAAGTTTCATTTCAAAATGAAATGCTTGCAAATTGATTTGCTCTAGTTTCAATGAGTTATTACTGATGAATCTGGGAACAAAATGCCAATTACTGTTACCTTCTGTGATTGGCATTGAGGTAGTAACCAAGTGCAGCTGGAGGTAGATATGTGAACTCTGTCTTCTCACCTTGGCTGCTCCTTCCCTCCCACATCCTATCTCAAAAGCATGTCTATTATATCTAGGCTCAAATTTATTTTGGGCTTCAGGGCTAACAGATGAGGTTTCCACATGAAATGTGAACTTCTATAGAATGCACATTATTTTTTGATCACTTTCACACAATCACATTCAGAGACTGCAATAAGAAAAAAGACAATATTGCTCTCATGTTGATAACAGTGAGGAAATGAGTCTAAGAACATATCAACAACTCTTCAGAGGTGACACCATAAGTAGTGAAAGAAGAAAAGATTCATGTAATAAGACTCTTCGTTTCTGTTTAGATGCTAAGTCATGTCCAACTCTTTTGTGATCCCCTGGACTGTAGCCTGCCAGGCTCCTCTGGCCACGGGATTTCCCTAGTAAGAATACTGGAGTGCGTTGCCATTTCCTTCTCTAGGGGATCTTCCCTACCCAGGTATCAAACCTGAGTGCCCTGCCTCTCCTGCATTGGTAGGCAGATTCTTTACCACTGAGTGACCAGGAGAGCCTCTAGAGTCTAGTCCAGGGCTTTCCCCACCCTCCATACATCACTAAATGCTGACTCCAGAGTCATTTCACTTTAAGTTAATCAATCATCTGCACCTCCTTTTAAGTCTTCCCAAAGTCGCCGCCGTTGTCCGTATCAAATATAGAATGTGATGACAAAACTGGGGACTCCCAAGTCTGTTTTGCTCCCCTTTTCCATGCAAGCATTTTCTTGGGGGCATGTGCAACTGTGTGAGTGTGTGCGAGGAGGTGCTAAAAGTGAGTGTGTAAGTATGTAAGTAATTTATGGCAAATAAAAGGGGAAAAAGTGGAAAAAGGGACAGACTTTATTTTATTGGGCTCTAAAGTCACAGTGGATAGTGACTGCAGTCATGAAATTAGACGTCTGCTCCTTGGAAGAATAGCTCTGACAAACCTAGACAGCGTATTAAAAAGCAGAGACATCCCTTTGCCAACAAATGTCCTTTTAGTCAAAGCTATGATTTTTTCAGTAGTCATGTACAGATGTGAGAGATGGACCATCTAAAAGACTGAGTGCCGAAGAATTGGTGCTTTCAAATTGTGGTGCTGGAGAAGCCTCCTGAGAATCCCTTGGACAGAAAAGAGATCAAGTCAGTCAGTCCTAAAGAAAATCAGTCCTGAATATTCATTGGAAGGACTGATGCTGAAGCAGAAGCTCTAATACTTTGGCCATTTGATGCAAAGTGTCGACACAGTGGAAAAGACCCTGATGCTGGGAAAGATTGAAGACAGGAGGAGAAGGGGTTAACAGAGGATGAGCTGGTTGGATGGCATCACCAACTCAATGGACATGAGTTTGAGCAGCCTCAGGGAGATAGTGAAGGACAGGGAAGTCTGGTGTGCTGCAGCCCATGGGTCACAAAGAGTCAGACATGACCCAGTGACTGAACAAGTATATGGATGCTTATGTGTGTTTGAGCATATGGTGTGGATGTGAACATGTGTGTGGAGGCACATGGAAGTGTGTTAACTGAATGACTTTGCTGTGCCCTAGAAACCAACAGAACATTGTAAATCAATTATGGTTTAGTTTTTTAAAAGCCTAATCCCTTGGTCATTGTTTGGCAGATAACCCACCTGTATCAGACTAGGACATAAACAATAGTCAAACTTGCATTTGGTTCAGCCACTGTGATTTATGGAGAGTTGTTCTGGTAGTATCTAGAGCTGATTACTCCCAACCAATGTAATTCTCTATTTTTTCGAGTTAAATTATTTTCTGCTTTACTTACCCAGAGTCAATTTCTTTTGCTTGTACCCAAAGAACCCAGATTGGTAATATACTATCCATTACACACCAAAACTAAAGCACACATATGACTCTTTGCTTATGACTTTGCTTCCTTTGCAGGGGCTTCTCTGCTGGCTCAGATGGCAAAGAATCTGCCTGCAATGCAGGAGACCAGGTTTAATCTCTAGGTTGGGACGATCCACTTGAGAAGACAATAGCAACCAACTCTGATATTCTTGCCTGGAGAATTTCATAGACAGAGGAGCCTAGTGGGCCACAGTGCATGCGGTCACAAAGAGTTGGACATGATTGAGCAACTAAAAAAGAATTTTTTTTTTTTGCTTCCTTCTCTAGGCTGTGAGCAATTTCAACCCAGGGACTGTGTTTGTTCTTTTTGTACTGCTAGTGACTGGAATATTGCTCGGTACAGAGTCTTCATTTAGGCTTGCTAAAAGAATAAATTCTTTTGTCCTTAGTGTATCTAATTTGATTTTCATTTGTCTTGATAAAAATAGTGTTTTGATCCTTTGGAATAAAACCCAGGTGAGTTTGCCTTCCAACTGAGATACCGGTACACTTTCATCAAGTTAATTAAATTTTCTGATCTTCCAACTCCTTATCTATAAAATGAAGGCAAAAATATGAGCAACACTGCAGAATTATTGGTAAAATAAAATAAAACATGTGCAAAATGCTTAGCACAGTACATGACACACAGTGAAAACCAAATTAGCAACAGCTGTTGTTTATTATTTATTATCACTGTGGGATGCGGATCATGAGCCTTTATTTTAACCCACATTTGTTTTCCCAAACCATTGATATCAACACAACCTAGTGGACCAAAGAATCCCACGGACTTTCTCCTCAGCCTTCTTGTCTGTACCTGATCATTACCTTTTCTTAAGACAAGATCATTTCCCTCATCCTATCCCCTTTCCTTCTGTTTTGTTGGTACATTCTTCTGAGATGCCTTCTTTGTTGATGGGAAAGAAGTTAGCAATTCCTCAGGACCTTTTTTCATCCCAAGTAAGAGTTCTTCTTATCCTTTGAATGAAATCTTTGATGTAAGTAGCATAGAGATGTAGGTTTTGCAAATGAGAAAAAATATCTTTTCAATATTAGAAGGTGGAGTGGAGTCTGTTTTTCCACAGATCAGCTTCCCAGCAGCTCACCTATTGGCAACTCTTACTGTTGAGTGGGTCAGATGCAGGGATGTGACCAGAAGTAATGACTCCAATTCAATGGAGCCCAGAAATGATCAGAAGCTATGATTACTTGGCAGCTTCTTGATGCTCAATATTGCGCTGCTTCAGCAAACCTCTCCTGGATTCTTGCATCAGATGCCATAAAGCATGAAAAAAAATAAAACATAATAAATGAGTAAATAAATATTCCCTACCTCATACCTGTCACGCTGTTACCCGCCCTAAGTGGAAGCCACAAAGGAAGGGATTTCACTGAGCTGTGAGACCTGACTGAACTCTCTTGGGTCAGAGGTGCCGTGCATTTATGTACTTAAGGGAGCCTGTTCTTGTAAAGTACCTGTGCCATAAATTACCCTGGAAGAAATCACTTCATTATTCATGACTTAAACTTTCCTGTTTCAAAATGGTGATCTGTGTCATGTATTGTTGCATCACCAATTCAATTATTCTTTTGTCATGCCAAGTGCCTGAGCTGTGACAAGGGGTGGGGCGGGCTCCTTGCAGCCTGCTAGCTGTGGGCTGTGCAGAGCAGCTTTCTTCAGGCGGAAGAGAAGGGGAGAATTTATGACATAGCTCTCACAGAAGATGTCTGCCAATGATGGGAAATTGATGATCACTCTCTAAACATTTAGCAGCCCTTCATCAGTTATAATGCGGCTATCTTTAACCTGCCTTTCTTAACTGATAGTATTTTACACCTTGGGGGATGAATCTGGAAGGATGAGAAAGAAAGTCTGTCCCACAGAATCTATCACAATAAAATTCATTTTCTTGTTGCTTTCTATTTTCTTAAGGTTATGAAATCAGTTTTGCAGGAAAGGATGTTCCAATGTTTTTGAGAAGGTCCTTTTTATGCTTATAATAGAAAGGATGGAGTTGAGGTTGATATGATGGCAAAACAAATATGTGAGGGGAGAGAATGTCAGCCGTTCATGTGATTGCTTTGGCCTCATGGTGGCAAGCCTGGATTTTGTGTAAAGAAAAGTAAAAGTAAAATTGTCAGTTGCTGTCCTGTGCGACACCATGAACTGTAACCTGCCAGGCTCCTCTGTCCATGGGATTCTCCAGGCAAGAATACTGGAATGGGTTGCCATTTCCTTCTTCAGGGGATCTTCCAGACCCAGGGATTGATCCTGGGTCTCCTGCATTGCAGGCAGATTCTTTTCCCATCTGAGCCACCAGGGAAGCTGGATTTTGTGTAATAATGGTATAGAAAATATCTTCCTTGGTGGCACTGGTGGTAAACTTCTTGCCCATGAAGGAAGGCATAAGTGGCATGGGTTTGATCCCTGGGTCAGGTAAATCCCCTGGAGGAGGGCATGACAACCCACTCCGGGATTCTTGTCTGGAGAATTCCATGGACAGAGGAGTCTGGTGGGCTACAGTCCAAAGGATGGCAAAGAGTAGGACATGACGGAAGTGACTTACAACGCACACATAGCGCATGTCTGCTTTTTCTATTGAGTTGATTAAAATGGTGTTGGTGTCACTGGATGGAGCCTATGGAATATTTGTAATTTCAGGCATTACAATGATTTTTCATACCTGTATGTCAGGGAATTATAAAAATTCCCTGATGCCTTCATATTAGCAGAGAATACAGTGCTCATTCTGAGCTTTGTGGACAGAAATTAAGGGACAAAATGTGACTCATGTTCCTTCGGTTTCCTTTTTTTTTTTTTTCTTTTCCTCCCTCTTTGCTTCTCTCCCTCCCTCCTTCCTTCCTCCCTCCCTCCCTCCCTTCCTCCCTCCTTCCCTCCCTGCCTTTTCTCCCTGTCTTTCTCTCTTCCTTCCTTTTTTCTCTCTCGCAGTTCTCTTTCCTATGCTGTGGTCTTTAACAGAAGGAGGGTGAGGAACAGTGGATCAACTCAGTCCTCCATGGGATCTATTTCCAGCCTGAGGTTGGGAGAGAAATATTGACATTTAGTCTTCAGCATGTTTGTGGGAGGTTACATTTCACCCTCAAAATGACCCCATGAGTTACTATTTCTATTTTTCGGTTAAGGGAATAGATTTTCAAAGAAGTTAATGACTTGCTGAAGATCAACAAGGTCGAACTATTTCCCCCTGTCCCCGAAATCTCCTCTTTACTATACATCCAAACAACTCCCTATTTGTTGGGACTTTCAAATACAAAGAAGGCAAGATCTTTACAACTTAATACAGCTAGTTAATCTATACTTAGTACAAAGATGGATCAAGTTTTTGCAATACCTGAAGCTTGCTCAAATCTGGGGCCTCCTTTTAATGAAAATAATACAAAAATCATAAAATCATGATTAGGTTTAAAACCTTAAATGATGCCCATCAGGTGAGGGACCCTGAAGATTAAGCTTATTAGTTGTCTGGAAAATCTACCTCTGAATAAGTGTCATGAAAAAAAATAATATTATTGCCATGTGTGTTCCAAGTAATCTAGGACTCCTTGAGATAAAGCAGGAAAATTATATGTGATTCCAGCTGTGTGTTTTCAGTCCAACAGTCACTCTGCTCAGCACGTCTTTTTCATGGGCAAATGCTCGCTCTGTGATATGTGTCATTAAAGCAGAAGAACATTGTCTGCTTTCGGAATAAGCCAATGCTCCTTGCTGAAGGGACCGGTATTTCTAGTGGAAAAATATGAACCCTTTTGGAAGTGCTAATCATCTAGTTACACTTTTATCCAATGCTTTATGACAAATTTTCAAAGGAGCGCCAATGCCTAGAATTCCACATCCAATTCCACCACTACAAACAAGTAACTTCAAATCATTCAAAAACTTCTGCCCTCTGTTAATTAAGCCCTTCTGAAGAAGAGTGGCGTTCAAACTTATTGATAAACACATCCAAGTAATGAATACATTTTAGATCATGCTTTATATATATATATATAGCTGAATCACATTTATGTACCTGAAACTAACATGACCATTGTAAACCAACTCTGAAAAGTGAAAGTGAAAGTGTTCCATCCTGTCTGACTCTTTGCGACCCCATGGACTGTAGCCCACCAGGCTTCTCTGTCCATGGAATTCTCCAGACAAGAATACTGGAGTGGGTAGCCATTTCCTTCTCCAAGGGGTCTTCCTGACCCAGGGTTCAAACCTGGGTCATCCACATTGCGGGCAGATTCTTTACTCTCTGAACCACCAAGGAAGCCATATATATATATATATATGTTTATATAAGGGTGTGTGGGTGTGCATGTGTGTAATTCATAAAATACGTGCTTACTGCACACACTGAACTCTAATAACTTCCAATCTGTTTTATTTTATTCTACTGTCATTCAACTGAAACATAATCTGACTCTTAGAAATGTTAAATGTAATCTTCATGGCCCTTCTCCAAGTAAGACATGACAGTAAAATGCAGGTTTACTCTATAACCAGAGCTAAAATTGTTGACTCTATACAGTAAAGGCTATACAATATTTTGTCCTCCAACTATGGTTAGGAAACAAAAATCTATCTCATGCATGAACTAATACAATGTTTTCATTCAAGCTAAATGAATAACTGTAAATTTAAAAGCTTATTAAATTGGACCCCCAAATAATATATCTTTTGAAACTTATTTCTTCCTTCAGATATGCTCTTTGAATTTGAGGCATTGGCAAAAGGTCCACAAGCTTATATCGCTTAGAAACCTTATTCACTTTATTTTTCACTCCCCTTTTAGCTAACTTATAAGTCATTCTATAGTAGCCCTCAGTGGCTCTTTGCTTGTTCTTAGGCTCGTTACAAGGTGCCATTATGGTTTTTTAAAATGAGTAAAATTTAGGTTACTTAAAGGTCCCTTTTCCAAAACTTGAAATATATAGAAAGATGTTTTCTAAGTAAATAAGGACATGAGCAGCTTGGAATTGCATTTGCAAGAGTGAAGCTTCACTCCTCCATTCCTATGTCTCCATGCCACGCACCTGCATGACACAAAGGAATTCAGCAGAGGTAGCCTCCCGCCTGCAGACGGGTTGGCTGATCCAGCCCAAGCAGCCGTGTACAGCTGTTACTCATTTGTCAAGTGAGTCCCTTCCATATGGACCTCTACACGCATGAAATGCTATCCAGGATATAACTAAAAATGCTTTAGAAATGGCCAAAATATGGACAAAAATGAGATTGTTTCAGGATATATTTAAAACTTGTGATAGAGTTGAAATAAAATTTCAGTTCTTTTTCATTTGGAAAAGAAGCACATCTCTTTATATGCAAGAGCCATTTAAATGTGCAGGTTAATTGGATTTTGCAAAATGCCATTTTCTTCTATCAAAAATAATTCAGTTAATTTTAAGCACCTAGAACTTTTGTAATAATAATATGAATGTTTGGCCTAGAAGATTAAAGAGGGATAAAACAAAGAGGCAGCCCCAAATCAGAAAGGAAAGTAAATAAAGAAAGAAACTTGAAGATTAAAAAATTTTAGGTATATTTGAATGAATGAAAGGATCAAGTCATTGAAGAAAAACAAATAATGGATAAATTACCACATTTAACCTTCCAAGTTAGAAAGGTCAAAGAAGAGAATAAGTTTACATGTAGCAGGGAAAAATAGGTGAAAAGTTCTATTTTATATATTAATTAAACAATAATTTAACAAATGCTCATAGGCTGCTAAATGCTCTGCTAGTCACTGATAATATTTAAATGGAATTGTTGGTCTAGGATCTCAAGAATTTTGTAATCTATTGATAATAAGGAGGCATATGCATAAAGAAGCTACTAAAATGCAATATGTTAAATCCTTTTAAAAGATATATGTAAAATTTAATACAACACTATTCCAGTTATCAGTTTCATCAACTGTACAATCAAGACCTTATAATGAGCTATTTGGAGATGATTCTCATTGGATTTCTCATGTTCTGGCTTGGTTCAGCCCTTTTGAACAAAAGGCTTGTCTGAATAGTAAACAACCTTGGAAGCTAGAGATAATGTATCCCTCCTGAGAGCTGCAGAGACTCTCAGAGCATGGAGAAGCCCTAGGGTTGTGAAGGTAAAGCCCTCTTCTTCCTCTCTCCAGAAACACCAGCTTATATTCCAGAATAAGAAGCCTAGAGATGTTTTCCCTTCTCACTTAGAGGAGGATTGCTTACACTTCAGGATAATTAGCAATCTTTCTCCAGAGGGTAGGAAGGTCAAATGTGAAAGAGAACCATCATAGTTGAGAGTCTCCTAATGTTAAGATTGTTTTCCTGAGGTGTATGCACATGCAGCTAAAATTCTACCTTTATTATGTCACCGTGAAGAGATAAGGACATGCGGGCAGCACAGTGATGTCTGGCTAGTGTCTTCCGAGTGAATAATAAACCATGTGTTTCAGTGTACCTCTGATCTAGAAGACTTGTGTTCTTACACACATACACGTATGTGTGTGTATGTATATGTATATATATGTGTGCATGCATATCATTCACTAATCACATACTTCATTTCTACTCATTGTTAAGAGAAGTTTATCATGGATTGAATTGTGTCCTCAAAAATATTCATATGTTGAAGTCCTAATCCCAAGTACCTCAGAATGTGACTTTATTTGGCAAGAGTTAGTGCAGATACAGTTAGTTAAATGTATCTAGCATGGATGCTAATCCAATACCCCTGATGTCCTTCCATCAAAGGGGACACTTTGGACAGAGAAAGGCATACATGGAGAACACCATGTGAAGATAAAGACAGAAATCAGAATGATGCTTCTACTTGCCGAGAAATATCAAAGGTTGTCAGCAAACTACTAGAGGCTAGGGGAGAAACATGGACAAGAGTCTTCCTCTTCAAGCCTTTAGAAGAACACAACCCCACTCTTCATCTAGAGCTGTGAGCTAAGATATCTCTGTTGTTTAAGCTATCTAGTTTTTGGTACTTTGTCAGGACAGCCCTTCTTGTTGAGTTGCTAAGTTGTGTTTGACTCTTTGTGACCCCATGGGCTGTAGCTCAACAGGCTCCTCTGTCCATGCGACTTCTCAAGCAAGAATACTGGAGTGGACTGCATTTCCTCCTATAGGGGGTATTTCCAACCCAGGGATCCAACCTACATCTTCTCATTGACAGGCAGATTCTTTACCTCTGAGCCTAGGACAGTCTAAACACACTGATAAATTTATCAATACCTAGTTTACACAGTTGTTTTGAGCATATGTAAACCATGTTTTCAAAGGGAATAATGTAGTTCACTAAAGAATAATAATTCCTCCTCCTACCACAAATGGTGAACACACCTCATTCCATCTTCCCCTGTCCTCAGTTCTCAGTATCTCATAATCCTACCTTCTCAGGCCTCTGGCTCTTTCCCTATGTGGCAGATTTTTGGTTGAAAGCTGTCTGAGGGCATCTGTTCTTCCTGTAATGCAGGTCCTAGAGTGTCCAAACTATTACGTGTTTAATGTATATCTACTTCCCCTATCTGTCTCTTTTTCCCTCCTAGGGAACTCAGAATTAATTCACTGTTGTAGACAAAGGAGCGAATTGTAGTATAATTTTGGGGCAGTATAGAAAACGATCCAGATCAAGAGTTAGTCAGTTGTGAGCTTGAATTCCAGTTTATCTACTCCATTACTATGGGGTTCAAATCACTTAGCATATCTGAGTATCCTTGTCTGTGAAAAATGATTCAACAGTAATTATTCTAGCCATTTCTAACAGCTGTCAGGAGGCTCAAAAGAGAAAAAAATATCATGAAAAAATATGCTACACAAACACTGATAATGCTTTTTATAAAGCTGATTCTGATTTTCAATATTTTTAAAATTAAAAAGAAATGATTCTTAGCCTTTTTTATATCTTATAGCATTTGCTATTGTCAACCTTTACTGCTTCATGAAACATTCTCTTCTCTGGATTTCTGTGACACAATATACTCCTCGTTTCCTTCTTTCTTTCTTTCTTTATTTTTTGATTACTGCTCTTAGCCACTGCCACAGGTTCATCCTTTCCTATGTGGACATTGATATTAAAGGCTGAAGTTTTCCCTAGGCTAGGCCACCCATACACACAAATCATCACCTTTGCCCAGATAACTTATAAATGGATACCTCAACTCAAGATCTTTGAAGACACCTAAAACTCAAAATATCCAAAGATAAACTTATGATATTCCTAATTAAACCTTACTTCTTCGGTGTTAACATATCTACTGAGATTGCTATATCCCACACTGCCACCCAGAAATCTAAAAGTTCTTCACTCCTCCATCTATTCCATTATATTCCTATAGATTTTAAATTTTGTATCACTTCAGATGCTTTAGCTACACCTAACAACAACAAAAAATGTCAACTTAAATTAATTTAAAACTAAAGTTTTAAAAATGTCAGATAATAACAAGCCTTGGCATAAGAGTGCTCCAGGGTTGGTTAAGTCAGAGGTAATTCATCGAGAACCAGTATTTTTCTTCACTTTTCTCTCTGCTATCATTAGCACGTCTGCCTTGTCCTCAGACAATTTCTATTATAGTTGCAAGAGTGCTAAAGCACATCTCAGTTTCACATATAAATTCAGCAATGCCCAGTGGGAAGAAAGGCCATCTCATCTTAAGTACCTCTTTTTAAGTATGCAGAAACATTTTCCCAGAAGCCTCCACTGGCTTCTCCCATACATATCATTTGCTTGAATTATATTATATGCCTATGCCTAAATCAATTACTGGCAAGGGATCTGGAACCAGCTTACCCTGAAGCATGCAAGAGGGAAGTTACCTGAACAAAATCCAGTCTTTGCTGGCAAAGAAGATGATGCAAAATAGATGCTGAGAGAGAACAGCTGTATTTGCATCACTTCCTAAATATCTCGAACTGTTCCTTCTTTTCATCTTAATTCCAAAAACTTGAGGTAGATGTTATAGCTGCTTACCAAAGGCTTGGATACTAGTGCAATGTGCCCTCTCTAAAAGCAAGCAGTGGCCCTGGGTCTGGACTGATAACCATACTGGTGAGATACAGTAGGCTTCCCCCTGCACAAAATATACACAGCATTTAGAAGGGATATAAGGCAGGAAAAATACAGTGTGTATGACAAGAGTGTAGCGATCCAGTGGTCATGTACAGATGTGAGAGTTGGACCATAAAGAAGGCTGAGCACTGAAGAATTGATGCTTTTGAACTGTTGTGCTGGAGAAGACTCCTGTGAGTCCTTTGGACAGCAAGGATATCAAAGAAGTCAGTCCTAAAGAAAATCAAGCCTGAATGTTTATTGAAAGGACTGATACTGAAGCTGAAGCTCCAATATTTTGGCCACTTGATACAAAAAGCCGACTCAGAAAAGACCCAGAGGCTGGAAAAGATTAAGAGCAGGAGGATAAGGGGGCAACAGAGGATGAGATGGTTGGATGGCATCAGAGACTCAGTAGACATGAGTTCGAGTAAACTCCAGGAGATAGTGAAGGACAGGGAAGCCTGGCATGTTGCAGTCCATGGGGTCGAAAGAGTCAGACACGACTTAGCAATTGAATAACAACAAGAGATCATAATGTCCAGAAAGTTTCCTGTTTCTCCATGATGCTCCACACTTGGCATGAGTGTTTCATGAGAGATCGTACTGCGGAGGTATGGACACCCTCATCTCAGGGAAGCCATCAATGTGACATCTTTAACATTTTATCCCTTGCAAAGTATCTAGCTCTGTCCAGAATAAATGACTAGTGCCCATCACCCAGTGTAGCTGCATCTCCTTAATACAGGTTCCCCCCTGAACAACCTTAGGTACAGATGCTTGCTTTAGTACCTAGCAAGTTCTTCAGGGTACCATGTACTTCTATATATTCCTTGAGTTAGAATTGAAAGGAGGATACAACCACACATTACGTTTGCACTTATCCTTGATGCTAGAGTAGGGTTTCTCAGTCTTAGCACTACTGGATATTTGGCCAAATTATTCTCTGTTATGGGCTTCCCAGGTGGTGGAGTTGTTAAAGGATCTGCCTGCCAATGCAGGAAGCCCAAGAGATGTGGATTCAATCCCTGGGTTGGGATGATCCCCTGGAGGAGGAAATGGCAACCGACTCCAGTATTTTTGCATGGAAAATTCCATGGATAGAGAAGCCTGGTGGGCTACAGTCCATGTGGTTGGGAAGAGTCAGACAAGACTGAGTGTGCACACACACACACACACACATTCTCTGCTGTAGGGGGCTGTCCTTTGTATTGTAGGATGTTTAGCAACATCTTTGTTCTCCACCCACTAGATGTCAGTAGCAACTATTCAGTTGTAAGAACTCACACTGTTTCTAGACACTGCAAAATGTCCCCTTCAGGGCAAAATCACACCCCGTTGAGCACCATTGAGTTGGAGGAAAGGCTACAGGTTGGCTGCTAACCTGTTCTTGCTGCATGTAGCATTCCTTACCTACTTGACAGAGGCATATATGCAAGGGACTTAGGTTTTTCTACTGAAATGTGCACAGGAGTTACATGGTCACTTCCTTGAGAAAGTATTTAAAAGTCAGTGTACAGTCTTCCAGGCTCTCTCTTCTGTCCAGGATTTGTGGAAGCACTGTTAGTTGCCATGAGGTCAAGGCAGCCTGAAGTATTGTGCCTGGGGGGAGTAGCCCTGGGCAGTCTTCTGGTCCACGTGTGTGCTCAGCCACTCAGTCGTGTCTGACTCTGACTCTTTGTGTACCCATGGACTGTAGCCTGCCAGGCTTTGCTGTCCGTGGAATTTTCCAGGCAAGAATACTGGAGTGGTTTGCTAGTTCCTGCTCCCGGGGATCTTCCTGACCAAGGGATCGAACCTGCGTCTCCTGTGTCTCCTAAATTGGCGGGCAGATTCTTTACCACTGTGCCACCTGGGAGCCCTACCTGTTCCATGGAAGACACTAAATAAATGTCAGATAAACCTTTGTACTGCTCCCTACTCCAAGTAAATTCCATTGTCTTAGGTCCAGACAGCCGCAAAAGTGAAGAAGCATTCCTGGTGTCTCAGATGGTAAATAGTTCACCTGCAAAGCAGGAGACCTGGGTTCAATCCCTGAGTAAGGAAGATCCTCTAGAGAAGGGAATGGCTACCCACTCCAGTATTCTTGCTTGGATAATTCTGTGAACAGAGGAGCCTGGTGGGTAACAGTTCATGGAGTCACCATCATCTTAGGTCCAGACAGTCACAACAGTCTCTAAATTGGTTTTACACACACACACACTGACTCTCCTCTAATCGAGGAGTCATCCCGTCAGATATATACTTTTAAAAATGCAAATCTGATTATACCATCCCTCAGAGTATAACCGTTTACCAACTGACCCCATTGACTTTCAATTATGTGTAGGATACAGACCACGTTCCTAGTTTAATCACAAAGTTCTGCATAATCTGCTTCCTGCTTTGTCTCCAGCTTCATTTTACACACGAGTCTTTCTCACTTGATTTCCTTATTCCAGACATACGCTCTTTTGCTTCCTGGGAATTTTTAGACCCACCTCCCTTACCTGTTACCTGAGCTTAGTATACGCTCTTCGCATCCCATTCCCCTTCTGTATCTAGTTCCCCCTAACCCTTTCTTCAGAGCTTGAATCATCAATGTCACTTCTTCAGAGATGGAATCCTTGGCCCTCCCAACTGAGCCAAATCTTGCAATTAAGTCGTCTTTCTCATAATACTGCATACCTCTCACTGTAGCAAAAGTTCTACTGTAGTTTTTTTTTTTTTTTTAATTTATTTTTTTTTATTATTATTTTTTTTTTCCAGTGGGTTTTGTCATACATTGATACGAATCAGCCATGGATTTACATGTATTCCCAATCCCGATCCCCCCTCCCACCTCCCTCTCCACCCGATTCCTCTGGGTCTTCCCAGTGCACCAGGCCAGAGCACTTGTCTCATGCATCCCACCTGGGCTGGTGATCTGTTTCACCATAGATAGTATACATGCTGTTCTTTTGAAATATCCCACCCTCACATTCTCCCACAAAGTTCAAAAGCCTGTTCTGTATTTCTGTGTCTCTTTTTCTGTTTTGCATATAGGGTTATCGTTTCTACTGTAGTTTTTACTCTAATTGGTAAAAATATAAGATTCACGTTTGTACTGTCTACTAAATCATAAGCCCCATGAGGTTAGGAGCACTTTTTGTTCATTATTATTTGCCCTAGCACCTGTTCCAAGGTGTGACACAGTAGAATCCCATCTATATTTGATGATTATGTTCTTTAAAATAACTGACAGTCCCACTGGTCAGAAAGAAATGCTCAATCCTTGATGTTTTATTTAACCTTCCATATAGTTTCTAATTATTCAAATGAGGCTACTTTTAAAGTGATAAATCTGTCACATTTATTGAGGTCCAAATGGATTTGTGGTCCTACAGACATCTAATGGAGTACTCACCTGAAATAATAACTGGAATCATGAATTCCATTTATTTACAAGAACAAATAAGTGATGACCTTATTCTTATTCTACACTCTATTATACTGAAGTAAAGAATATAACAATTCTGGGCTTGTTGAATTATTAATAACCATTATACAGAGCTGGAGAACAGAGGTTAAAAGTATATGACCCTCTTCTTTGTCTCTGCCCATTTATTTTTCTTGAGAACAGCACCTCAAATTAATATAATTTTTTTTAAATTGTAGAATCATTTTCATTTCAGCTGATCCTCATTATAACTCTGGCTGAGTTAGGGCAGGGAATATGTCTCCACTGTGTAAAAGAAAAACTATGGCACAGAGATTAGGTGATTCCAATAGTTCAGAAGTCTAAGTGAATAGTAGAATCAATATATAGCCCACTTCTCCATGCTCCCCACCCTTGGATTCTTTGATGAACCTGTGGCTATTTGTTCAAGGAGAAATTTGTGGTTGAAAAAAATAGGGATAAAAGGGGGAAGCTGGAAATGAAAGCTCTGGACTTTACATTATTTTCCATTTACTAAAACAAATCTATAGCAGCAGTGTGTTAAAGTGAAATGACATCATAGTTCAGTGGATATGCATTTATCTATGAAATATTTCCATCTAGTAAGTATTCAAGTGTTTGCTTAGTTACTGGTATTATCATTGTTTATCGAAACTTACTTCCAAGATACACTTCAAGATTATCTCTGCTGCTGTTCCAATCATTGTCTCATATAACAATTTCTGCATTGACTATTTGAAAGAAGAATGCAAAATCAGAAAAAAAGCCTCTGGTGGTTAGCAGTATCTAAGTAAACTGGCCAACTCCTATTGCTTTGTAGGCAAGAAAGACCTTGAGTTTACCTTCTCTTAGGGGACAACCAGTCAACTGAGAAAGTTGCCTTCTAAATGCAATTTTAGAGTGGTTTGTGATATGTACGAATAATGTTGAGTTCCAGTGTGGGGAAAAGTTAACCGAAAGTAGATCAGTGTGGCAGAACTCTAGTAAGGGACTCTCGGTGCCGAGGCTGGGTGACTATTCTGTATTAATTTTCCCATGGAGAACACAGCCTAATAGAACAGAGCAGAAGTTTTGAGCCATAGTGACCTGAATCTGACATCTGCTGTTGCCATTAATGCTATATGCAGACAAATCCTGTGAGCTCTCTAAACTTTAGAGATCTCATCTGTAAATGGAACTACACTGGGGTCAAGTATGATGGAAATGATGCAATGCCTGGCACATATTAACTCTAACTCTTATTACCAACCCATGTGGTTGCATTATCCTTGGCAACTACTAGTGAAACAGGCTGGCAGCTAAAGCATCTTCTATCTTCTGTAACACTGGTCACCCTTGCGCTTCATCAACGCCCATGCTGAAGCAATGGCCAAGGACCTACTTCACTCTCTGTGCAGGAGATGCCTGGCAGCCTTGACTGGACCCCACATGAAGCCCAGGTCTGAACTCAGGCCCTGTGGGTGAGTTAAAGGGCAGATAGGACTGTGCAGACTCAGTGTCTAGACTTCCCTTTTGTGGTTGTCTGCTGGGGTGTACAAAGATTTATTTTTCCCCTTTGTTCAACCATTTATGTTTTATAACCTACTCATTTCTGCCCAAACAACTCTCTCTCTCTTAGAGGGGTCTCAGTGGACTTCCAACTATGTGAGCTACATCAAAACTGGCAAATATGCTTACAAGTTCTGAATATATGTAGGATGAGTGTAGAAGATATTTCTGTCATACAATAACTAACATTTTCAGGACATATTTTATACAGGAGGAGTTCAAATCTCTGAGGTGACATCATCTGTGAATAGGAGGAACACCATTCCAACATAGACCAGATGGATGAACTGAACTATATAAATAACTTACCTATTAACTGAGGTCATAAAAACCCCACATCCCAAGAAAGCAATCAGGAAAGGGAAAGGAAACGGTAATTTTAATTGTGCTCTTTCCTTGCACCTGACCCCTTATCAGAATCTTCATCTACTTTGTGCTTAGTCATTCAGTCGTGTCAGACTCTGTGTGACCCCGTAGATGATTTATCCCACTCAATAAGCATCTCAACAGTGTCACATAGACTTCAGCTTATTTTTTTCTTTTACAGTAAACTGAGGATCCAACTAAGAATGTGGTTTAATGCAGATTCAGCTTAGTGAGTACTTTTATTTTAATTTAGTTGTTATTATATGTTACTTGGGCTTTCCTGGTAGCTCAGTGGTGAGGAATCCACCTGCAATGCAGGAAACCCTGGTTCAATTTCTGGGTTGGGAAGATCCCCTGGAGAAGGGAATGGCTACCCACTCCAGTATTCTGGCCTGGAGAAGCCAGTGGACTGTATAGTCCATTGGGTTTTAAAGAGTGGGACATGGCTGAGCAACTTTCACTTTTACGTTATTCAGTCCAATCATTTAATAAAAGGTGAAGTTTGGCTATTATAAACAGTGCTGCAGTGAACATTGGGGTGTTTATAATAGCCAGGACATGGAAGCAACCTAGATGCCCATCAGCAGATGAATGGATAAGGAAGCTGTGGTACATATACACCATGGAATATTACTCAGCCGTTAAAAAGAATTCATTTGAACCAGTCCTAATGAGATGGATGAAACTGGAGCCCCTTATACAGAGTGAAGTAAGCCAGAAAGATAAAGAACATTACAGCATACTAACACATATATATGGAATTTAGAAAGATGGTAACGATAACCCTATATGCAAAATGGAAAAAGAGACACAGAAATTTAGAACAGACTTTTGAACTCTGTGGGAGAATGTGAGGGTGGGATATTTCAAAAGAACAGCATGTATATTATCTATGGTGAAACAGATCACCAGCCCAGGTGGGATGCATGAGACAAGTGCTCGGGCCTGGTGCACTGGGAAGACCCAGAGGAATCGGGTGGAGAGGGAGGTGGGAGGGGGGATCGGGATGGGGAATACGTGTAAATCTATGGCAGATTCATATCAATGTATGACAAAAAAATAAATAAATAAATAATAAAAAAAAAATAAATAAATAAAAGCAATATGACAACAGGAAAAAAAAAAAAAAAGAAAAGGTGAAGTTTGGTCCCAATTCCAACTTGTGTGCTGTGCTGCGCTTAGATGCTCAGCAGTGTTCAGCACTTTGTGGCCCCACGGACTGTAGCCTGCCAGGCCCCTCTGTCCATGGGATTCTCCAGGCAGGAACCTGCCAGGCCCCTCTGTCCATGGGATTCTCCAGGCAGGAATGCGGGAGTGGGTTGCCGTGCCCTCCTCCAGGGGATGTTTCCAGCCCAGGGATCAAGTCCAGGTCTCCGCATTGGAGGTAGATTCTTCACCATCTGAGCCATTAGGGATGCCCAAGAACACTGGAGTGGGTAGAGTATCCCTTGTCCAGAGGAGTTGCCTGACCCAGGAATCAAACCAGGGCCTCCTGCATTGCAGGATGATTCTTTAACTCAAAATGGACCATAAATCCAAATGGAAAACTATAAAACTTCAGAAGAAAACATCAAAGAGAAGTTTTGCAACCTGGTACCAGGCAGAGTTCTTAGATATGACACCAAAACATGATCCATGAAAGAAAATTCTATAAACTGAATTTCATCAACATTTAAATTCTTTTTTTCTGAAAGACTGTTGATATTTAGTTTATCTACAATGTGTGTGTTTAACACTGAATATTTTAAATAATTGAATAAAACATACATATTCAGGTTAGGTTGTAGTTCAGCAAATTGGAGCATTTAAATTTCTACTTCATATTTTTATTTGATTTCAAGACACCTTGAAAAATAAAAGAATATGTGTGCTTTAAAACAGACCATACCTGTCATCTAGTGCAGACTTCCACCCACAGAAATTCCCTCCATGGCATTCCTGACAAGCAGTGCTCAGGTTCTGCCTGATCCCTCCTGGTGACTGGGAGCATCTCATTGTAGAGTTGGCCCAGAGCATTTGCCCGTTAATCTACTGGTTGGTCTGATTTCTGTCTTCTGAACAGATGCAGAGACTTTCTCTTTCAACACACAATATAGCTGAGAATGAGAATTCCTTCCTTTATCTCACTGAATGTATTAGCTGAAAAGTTGGCAGTATTGTAACACCTCTCATAACATCACCTATTTCATCTGAGAGTGATATTCAAGGGAGAGGTCTTGGGTGGGAATAGAGGAGAGTTTAAATATAAAGGCTCAGAAAATCAACAGAGAGGTGGAACATGATCCAAGTATTTAGGCTGAATCTATCTTTTCGTTATTGTTTTTATTGATTTCAGAATGATCCTCTTATTTCCTTCTATTTTGTTTAATTTTCCTGTACTCGTCTTTTCATGATTGTACTGAATTTGAATTTTCAGTGGAAAATAGTCATTTCTGCACAGTGGAGTTGGATGCCTGGGGCAGGAAGTGGGGGTAAACCTAGACCACAATCAGTAAGGCGACTTCACTCGGGAGAAGGAGGTGTAGAAATTCCCCGAATTCCTGTTATTCTTAAGAAAGAAAATAATCAGAAAAATAAAGGTCAAATCTCTAAACTGGCTCCAGAAACTGATCCTTAGAGAAATTCTGACCAATATAGCAAGAATTAAAACTCAAACTGAGAAAACTAGCAAAAGTAGCAGTAATCTGCAGAGAGAATGCAGAGCAGGGCTGCAAATCAAAGAGTAATATTAGAAAAAGCTACAATAATAAGACAGAAACATACCAAGCCAGTGGAAAAGAGTTGGGGGATTATAGGTTTTTCTTTTTGTTGGACACACAAGCCAAGAGTTCCTGCTTTGTAAACTCCCCAAGAGATGGAACAAGAAATTGTAACCTGAGGAACGAGTAGCTGAGACGCAGGGAGGGCTGAGATGAGCAACAGGGTCTCTTTGAGACCTGGGTCTCGGCTGGAACCCCATCCTATCCTGAGTTGAAGAGCATTAGCCTTCTCCTGAAGTGTCAGGGCAACTAATGCACTTGCCTGCATCTCTTGAGACGGTACCCTCCCTTGCCCTAAGATATGCTACTTTTGTGCCTTTTGGAGGGTGATACTGGCACCAAAGAATTGATGCTTTTGAACGTTGTGTTGGAGAAGACTCTTGAGAGTCCCTTGGACTGCAAGGAGATCCAACCAGTCCATCCTAAAGGAGATCAGTCCTGGGTGTTCATTGGAAGGACTGATGCTGAAGCTGACACTCCAGTACTTTGGCCACCTCATGCGAACAGTTGACTCATTGGAAAAGACCCTGATGCTGGGAGGGACTGGGGGCAGGAGGAGAAGGGGATGACAGAGGATGAGATGGCTGGATGGTATCACCGACTTGATGGACATGAGTTTGAGCAACTCCAGGAGTTGGTGATGGACAGGGAGGCCTGGCGTGCTGCGATTCATGGGGTCGCAAAGAGTCGGACACGACTGAGTGACTGAACTGGCAACAAAAAAAAAAAAAAAAAGAGGAGCTCCACCAAGCCAGAAGCCCAGCACTGCAGGCAATGAACACTATTCAAAGGAAAGAGACATTTTAAACATGGCCTTTTGCCTTCTGCATTCCAGTTTCTGACATTCTTCCCCACTTATTGGAGTGGCATGGACAATTTTAGAAACCAACTAAGGGGAAAGTTGAGTCAGAAACACATTTAGTTTGGTATAACTATGCAGCCATCACTTTAATAAACAGCATAGAAACAGCTTCTGGGAGTAGCCCAGTCACTTGCCATACTAGATCAGTCAGCAAAGTAACAAAAAGGCACAAGACCCAAGGAATGTCACAAAATAGATGTGTCTTTCAGTGCCAGAAAAGAAGTATGCATGCCATTAAGTGTGAACAAGATTTGGTATACAAGGAACTGACAGCCAGTCTAGGGAAGTTCTCCCAAATCTTGTTCAGATAACAAAAAAATAAACTTGGTGCATTTTCCCCTAAACTTGAAAGTAACACTAAAAATTTATGTAGTATAACCAATAACAACTTGGTAGATGAAAGAAAGATATAAGAAAAGATAAGATAGTTTAAACTATCAAAGAAATGATCAAAAAATTAAAAAAAAATAACTTGGATCAAGCTACTAGAAGAAATATTGAATTGTCTTTCTATTTTCTTAATAATATTACAAAATTGATGTCAAATAAAAAGACAATCAAAATATTTACAACTGTAAATATAGATAAAAATTATGTATTATAGATATATGTCAGTTAATTAAAGCTATACTAGTTTCTAGATTTTATGGTTTTTGTAGACATTTGTTCATCTTTAAAGGAGTTTGTATGTGAAATTTTTTGTCATTGACATTCAAAGTTAATTTTGTATTTGAAGTTTTGTATTCTTCTTGGAGAGTAAATTCCAAATTGTTAAGTTTCTGACCCCATAAAACCTCCGTCTGTTTTCACTTCTTTCATTGTATTTACTACACTGTATGATCTTTTACTTGATTATGTTTCTCTGTTGCCTCCTGGGTGGTAAAGACTAAATCTAATTATTCTTAGTATTCCCAGCACCTAATGTAATAAGATCTGGCAGTCGTTCAATACATTTTTGTTGATTGAAAATCTAATTGATGGCTATTGGAAAGAAGGTGGACTTTCCACATAGTTATACTTCAGATAGGAAAAATAAACCAAAGCCAAGTCTGGAAGTGGTGTCAGAAGCTGAAGGGGAAACTAGGGGTATTGCAGGGATGCTGAATAAAAGGTGAGAGAATGAAGAAGTCCCTGCAGAAAAAAAATAACTAGATTATAGTAAGAAACGGAATATTTTCTGCTGCATCAGTAAACAAAGGATGTCACAGTCATCAGAGATCGCAGCCACAGCAGATGGTGAGCTGGTGAGCCCTGAGGGAACTTGGGAAAGAAATAATACCTGCCATCTAGCAGCCATCAGACTGCAGCCACTCCCTACAGTGAGCCCTGAGGAAGCTCAGAGTGTGAAAACCAGGACACTGGCCCCAGATAGCTGAGGCGCATATCAAAGGAGTGATAAGAGTGAGCCCAGACTCTTGTATCTTTCCACTGCTTAGAAAAATGCTAAATTCCTAACTTGGGATCTCTGGCTTTCCTTAACTGAGAATAATCTTGTGAGTTCAGACTGAAACAGGAGGAAAGGGGCAGGGCACAACCTATAAAACAATCACATAGTCATAGGACAAGAAAGACTGGTTAGCGCCAACGAGATCCAAGAGAGAGGAGGATTCAACTTCCGGTAGACCTTGAGCCTCATCATATATTCATTGTAACACATTAGCTATATGGCGCATTCACCAGGACCATGACAGTTCTCAGGCCAAAAAGGAAGCAATGGACCAATTCCTGGAAATCCTTACCCCTGCCCTGAAATAATAATTGGAATAATCCTCCCACATATTAGTCTATGAAATTACCCAGCCCATAGAAACTAACCACGCTATATTTCGAGGCTCCTTTGCCTTCTGAAAAAGCCCATACTGTGTCTGTGGAGTATGTCTCTCTCTAAGTAAGTCAACTTCTTACCTATCACTTTGTCTCCAAATTCTTTCCCAGTGAAGCAAGAACCTCAAATTCACCAGGAACAAGACTACCTGTCCTTTGTTGCAAAAGTCCTATATATCCTAGGTCCACCCCTCACCTCCTCAGAGTGGGTCTCTCAGGGTTACTTGAGACACTGCCTCCCAGGCTTGAAGCCCTAAATATTCTGATTGAATAAAACATAACTCTCAACTTTTAGGTTGTGAATATATTTTAGGTCAACAATAGAAAAGACTACTAGAGGGTGCATTTGGGAATACATGGTAGAAATATATGAGGCTTAAAATGAATAGCTTTCTTTCTCTAGGAGAAAGAAAAGGAGGTACATAAATTTCTTCCTGGAATTAAATGTGATTTCATATACTTCATTTACTGTAATATCAGTCACATAGTAGGTGATCAATAGACACAACTGTCCCTCTCCTCACTAACTTTCAAGAACACAAGTTTGGTCCCAGAATCTAGACAGAGATAGAAATCAGCAACATGTTAGCACAATGGTCTAGAGTTTAAAATCTGTTTCAGGTACAGTCATGTATAGCTTTCCCCCACTTAAAGAGGTTGAGCTGAGAGCTGGAACTGAATGTACTGGACTGAAATAGGTGAAATGGAAAAGGGGGTCCTAAAGGAAATGAGACAGAAGCCAGCCCAGAACCTCACTTTCCTCTTTCTGCAACCCCCTCTAGTAGTGGTCCTCCCTACCCATATAGAGACAAGATGGGGGGCTTGGCTTGGTTCTCTAAGAGGCTCATTTTCCAAGGTGGGGGCGGGTGGGGTGCTCTTTACAGAACAAACCTTAATTGCAGTGTGCCTTAATGGGTTTGCATTTAGTCAGGCATATCCTCTCACTTGTAATTCCTTCACCTCAACAGTGGCAGCTCCTCCACTTACCAACATTAAGGCAATTTTCCCTTCACTAGAAATCTCCCCTAAGTATCTACTTAGGAAGCTCTTTGTTTGATGTCCTTGACATGCTAATAGGAACAGCTCTGGGTTCTCTGCAGTTGTGAATACTGAAGAAAATTTGAGAGAAACTGGCAGGGGCATACCACATTCCAAGTTCCATTGTTGAATGCTAAGCGGAAAACAAAAGGATTCAGAGTGATAATTAAGAAGTTTTGAACACAAAGTTTGATACAAGTTAGAATTTGAAGAGGCCAGATCAACCATTTGTTCTAAGTAAGTGGATAGAGCTGCAGAGGAACAGCTGGCCCATATTTAAGTCTTCTGGGCTTTTGTACAAAATCTATAATTAGGAGTTTGTTCATTTTCACATTTACACTGAGGTTGAAGTCCATTAATTAATTTTTATTAATGATGAATCACTATTCTCAAACAACAGATTTTGGGGGATAAGTGAAGTGTAGTCCTTAATGCAGGGGAGTTTACAGTTAAATACAGAGAAAAAGTTTGGACACAAATAAATAGATGATGGATGTAACAAAGGTCATAGCTGCAACAATGAAGGACCAATAGTGTTCTCATGAAAACTGCGCTAATTTGGGCCTGGATGGTCCAGAGAAAGTGTCATGGTCAGTGACAATCCCAGGCCCCCTAATGATTCTGGAGACACATTTATCTATGCTTTGTAATAATAGATTGGCCCATTTTCCAGTTATATCCCTCTGGATTAGTAATGAAAATGGATGATTGCTTGCCACATCCTGATTCAAGGAGGGAGCTGTTTTTTCTGTGGAATTTCCCCCCAAAGATGTGGTTGGATTGAGCAGGGGTGGACCCTCAGAGCTGCCAGCTACATTCAAGCATGGGAAATCCAGCACAATGTTTGTGCTGAGGTCACATTGCTTGTGTGCCAATGTGGGATTGAATTAAAGGTGTTTCAAAATGTCTTCCATAAAGAAAAAGATTAAATGAGGAACCTCTTCAGAAGACCAAATATCTCCCATCCTCCAAGCCACGTAAAGCCCTTTGCTGGTGGGATAGTTTTCCACAGTGCTTTTTTTTTTTTTTCTCTCTTAGGGAATCTATTTAACTTCAAAAGGTAAAGAGATACACAAAGGAAATGGATGGCAATAAACTTCTCAAAAACTTCCATGGTTGCTTCCATCCAGGGATAAACAGGGTCAAAAAATAGGAAGAGAACTTGGCGTCAATCTTCATTCATGCTGTAGCGTCCCGAGCTCCTATAGTTGCAGACACCCCCAAGGGGTGTCTATCTATCACATGTGTGTTTGTGCGGTTCCCTCAACCACGCAATTCTCATGTTTGTCCTCTTTTATTCTGGCAGCTACTCTGATGTCTTACGCTACAACCTTCCCTGTCTCGCCCATGCCAGGGTACTCAGATGCCAGGTATCTTCAGCCACTGATACACGAACTAGGTTTCCAAGACTATTCTGTATGTCAACATACTTGTAAACCCCGATTTGTGGAAAAAGCTTGTTGTCTCCGCTTAGGGTATAATCTTACTTTATATGTAACACAAATATGTGTTCTTTTCTTTATTGAAACATTGTTGTTTTACAATGCTGTGTTAGTTTCAAGTGTACAACAAAGTGATTCAGTTATATACACATATGCAGATAAGCCTTCAAGCTGGGAACTTTCAAAGACGTGAACATGCATTTGCATGTCCAGTCATGTAAGCTAGTTCATGTATGTGGCATAACTTGTCATGTGCATATATCCTCTAAAAGCAGCTATACTTTTCTGTACTTTACTGTACAGTACTATCTAGAGTACAGTAGTACAGTATCCTTATTTCAAGCCCGGGATGTCCAAAAGCAAGCATAAAAGCAGTGGTAAGGCAGCTGGTGCTGCTAAGAAGCTCCAAGCAATAACAGTGGAAACAAAAGTGAAAATAATTGAGGGAGTAGAATGAGGCAAAAGGATGGTAGACGTTGCTTGTTCTTATAACATTGAACTCCTTGCTGTGCAATAGGAGGAGCTTACTAGTGAAGACTTGATGGGATTGGAGGCCCAGAGGAAGGACAAAGAGAGACAAAAGGAAGAAGTAACTGAAGAACTGAAGATTTACAAGGCAGGAGATGGCAAGGGGATTTTCTTTACTTGAGGAGGCACTGTGAGTTTTTGGGGCACAGGACCTGAATGATATACAGAAGTTGCGATAACCATTCCGAAGGCAATCCAGTGCTACCCTGTCATCTATGATGAGAAAGAAAGAACTACTACCTAGACATCAGTGTATTTTTTTAAGAGGGTAGATAGAATTGAATCCAGCAAGGAACCAGAACCTCTGCCATCAACGTCAGGCATGAACGAAATTGCAGCTTGCCCTGTCTTCTATTGCTGATGATCCTTCAGCACTACCGTCTCCTACTATCTCTCCCTCTTCTTAGTAACTCTTATCTATTCACTTTATGCACCTGTTGTACTGAATGACTGTACTTTTCAAGGTACTGTACTGTAAGATTAAAAATTTTTTTAATTTTTTGTGTTTGCTTTTTATGTATTATTTATGTGAAAATTATTATAAACCCATTACAGTACTATATAGCCAATTGTGCTAATTGGGTACCTAAGCTAACTTGGTTGAAATTATGAACACATTGGACTTATAAACATGTCCTCGGAATGGTTATATGTAGGGAACTTACTGCATATCTGTTTTCTTAATTTTTTCAGTTCCTTTTCCCTTAAAGGTTGTATGTTCTCAGAACTTTATAAAGTTTTGCAACAAAAGGCCTTTCAGTTACCACAGAGCTTCACTGTGTTCCTCTCTCCATAGGGATCTGAACTCTGGTAGTGATCTGTAGAAGCTGGGACAGAGTCAATCTGTTTAACAAGTATCATATTGTACATTAAGTTTGCCCACTAACCCAGACCCATAGTCAGGTCTGTATTCCCATGGGCTGAGTTATTTTCCAGGTGAGTTTTGTTTTCTCTTGCAACTAGGTTTCTGATGGCTTGCCCCACTCCCTTTTAGGCATGCTAGAAATTCCAAAATTTGTAGCAAACACACAGCTTAGATCAGACATTTGGACTCAATATATTAGAATGACTTGCTATTTGTAAATTGCCTCCAAATAAGTGACAGGCAAAGACAAAGATACTGTTGATTTATCTAATCCATAGGTTAGAAATAGGAAAAAGTAAACAATTCTGAAACATGGAAAGAGCAATGAGAAATACCAAGCTCTGTTGGCCCATTTGCTAGGAGCTCTAAAGTTTGTGTAAGATTTTGACATGAAATTTAGGTGCAAAGAGAGGGAAAACTAACATTTAAAGTTTAAAATGCATTAAATAAATAAATTGTTATTACTTTTAAAATATAATTGCTGAGAAGAACCTTATTGTTACTTTTATTTTTTTAAATTTTAAATGCTTTTATTTTTTAACTGAAGGATAATTGGTTTACAGAACTGTGTTGGTTTATTTTTTGGCTGCATTGCACAATCTGTGGGATCTTAGTTCCCTGACCAGGGATTGAACCCACACTCCTGCATTGAAAGTACAGAGTCTTAACCACTGCATGACCAGGGAATTAATTTTTAAGGAACACATTTAATGTAGCATTCTTTTTTGTACATGAGGGAACTCAAGTTCATAGCAAATGATAAGGTATACAAGGCACAGACCTAGGCCTGTCTCATTATTATTATTGTCCCATTATTGTTTTCTATAATGAGACAATGGTTATAGTTTCTATAATAACCTATAATACAAGTTTAGTCTGAACAGAGACCCAAAGATATTAAGGTCATCAAAATATGTTTTGGTTATTAAGTCATAAAAATTAAAAACAAGAGAAAATGGGGAGAAGTATTTACAAGGCAGTATTTTAAAACTGGGGTCTAATCCAAGACCACCTTTAAGGCTCTGTCTTGTGGATGCAAACCGGGCCATCTGGCTCTAGAAGCTATGCCATTAAAGGTGAAGTCATTAATAAAACTTGGTAAAGAGTATTTCTATTAACTTGTCAGAACCTCTCCCCTTTTAAAAGAGGGCAAAAAAAAAAAAAAAAAAGATACATGTAAAAGAGGACAAAGGATGGGAAATCCAGAAGAATTACAGAGGGAATTCTAGGAGCAAATATGGAAACACTCTTGGTGGCTCTGCAACACGCTTCATGTGACTTTTGCACATGCGCAGTCCTCTTGGTGTTGGGCTGATGGTTACACGTCACAATCAGGACAGATGTGAGCTGCCTGGGAGCAATCACCACTGACAGGAGTGTGAACCTGAAATCAGTCTGAGTAGAATCAGAAGACCAGGGAAGAAGAGCAAATCAAGTTAACTTTGTTGATTAGAAAGAACATGGACTGGGGTGTTAGACAGACTTAGTTTCAGGTCTTAGATCTGTAAATTCGCTATGTGTGAGCAAGTTGCTTAACCTTTTGGCATGTTAGTTTCATCAAGGGTAATGGAGTATTAACATATAATTCCTAATGTTGCTCTAGAATTATTTAATGATACTGTCACAAGAAGCCATGGATGAAATTCGGTTCTGTGTATCATGAAACCTCAGTGGATTGAGTATGGAAAAGTTACCGACTGTAACTGCAAGCAGTCTTGGTGATATCATCCAACCATCTCATCCTCTATTGTTCCCTGCTTTTCCAACAACCCTCAATCTTTCCCAGCATCAGGATCTTTTCCAATGAGTCAGTTCTTTGCATCAGGTGGCAGAAGTATTCGGCTTTAACATCAGTCCTTCCAATGAACACCCAGGACTGATCTCCTTTAGGATGGACTGGTTGGATCTCCTTGCAGTCCAAGGGACTCTCAAGAGTCTTCTCCAACACCACAGTTCAAAAGCATCAATTCTTTGGCACTCAGCTTTCTTTATAGTCCAACTCTCACATCCATACATGACTACTGGAAAAACCATAGCCTTGACTAGACAGGCCTTTGTTGGCAAAGTAATGTCTCTGCTTTATAATATGCTGTCTATGTTGGTCACAACTTTCCTTCCAAGGAGTAAGCGTCTTTTAATCTTCAGCACTCAGCTTTCTTTAGAATCCAACTCTCACATCTATACATGACTACTGCAAAAACCATAGTTTTGACTAGATGGATCTTTTTTGGAAAAGTAATGTCTCTAATTTTTAATATGCTGTCTAGGTTGGTCATTGCTTTTCTGCCAAGAGCAAGTGTCTTTTAATTTCATGCCTGCAGCCACCATCTGAAGTGACTTTAGAGCCCTCCAAAAATAAAGTCTCTCACTGTTTCTATTGTTTCCCCATCTATTTGCCATTAAGTGATGGGATCAGATGCCATGATCTTAGTTTTCTGAATGCTGAGTTTTAAGCCAACTTTTTCACTCTCCTCTTTCACTTTCATCAAGAGGCTGTTTAATTCATCTTTGCTTTCTGCCATAAGAGTGGTGTGATCTGTGTATCTGAGGTTTAGATATTTCTCCTGGCAATCTTGATTTCAGCTTGTTCTTTATCCAGAAAAGTTACCGACTACAACTACAAGCAGTCTCATTTTCATGGAGGCAGAGTCTTCAACATTCATCTTGGTATTTTGCTGTAGGAGACCCACAGAAAGTACCTTTTAGGTAGAAAAAGAAGTAAAATGCTGCTATACTCAAAGAAAGCTCAAAAGTCACTGTTCCAAATGTAGATACTCTGACAATAATTGTAGGATGCAGTTTAATCAAGAGTGTACACACTCAGACTTTTGCTTTTTTGACATATTTTGAGGAAAGATTTCTTTTCTCTTTTCCTTATGTTATGTACTGTTTGTACATGTTTGTCTCTTGTTGTTGGCTTATGCATGGTGTATCATGGGTAATTAGGAAAGCAGAACAGCAGACATAATTCAATAATACAAGGCCAGAGCAAACAGTATTATTCCTCATTCTATATTTCAGATCTTATTCGATTTAATTATTCTTATAAAGTTTCTTTCTAGCTTAAAGCCCTACTTGGAAAGTTTTTTTTTTAAGTTCACTGTATGATGCTTTCATCTAGATTGCATTTGTTATTTATTTTGTATCCTATGTTCCTTTCAGGTTCCCTGGTGGCTCAGACTGCAAAGAATCTGCCTACAATGATACTTTCAAACTGTGGTGCTAGAGAAGACGCTTTAGAGCCTTTTGGACAGCAAAGAGATCAACCAATCAATCCTAAAGGAAATCAACCCTGAATATTCATTGGAAGGACTAATGCTGAAGCTGAAGCTCCAGTACTTTGGCCACTTCATGTGAAGAGCCCACTCATTGGAAAAGACCCTGATGCTGGGAAAGATTGAGGGCAGGGGGAGAAGTGGGTGACAGAGGATGAGATGGTTGGATGGCATCCTCAACTCAATGGACATGAGTTTGAACAAACTCTGGGAGATGGTGAAGGACAGGAAACCCTGGCGTGCTGCAGTCCACGGGGCTGCAAACAGGTGAACACAACTGAGAAACCAAACAGCACATGTTCCTTTTGTTCTCCTTTTCTAATTCTGGGCATTTGTTCTCATCCTGAGCTATAATTCATGTTCATCCCATGCATTTGTATTATAAATACACTAGGTGGTTGCAGAACAGGCAGGGGAGGGTGAACACAATCCACATTCATTGGAGAACTGGGTTTTGTTCGTCTAAGCTTCACTAAATGTCTGCACCATGATACGATATACCTGGGAGTGTTCTTGTGTGTGAGTCTATGAGTGTGTGCAATAAGGTTATGACCTGGGCTTTGCTAGTTTCCCTCAGTCCAGTAAGGGGCTCTGGAAAAAAAAAAAAAAGAAATCTCATTTTCCCTACTTTTGATGAGACACTAAGCCAATTAGAAAGGCTTCATAGTACTAAGAAAAACAATTTTCTCCGATTTTTTTTTTTACCTCTTCAGTTTATTCCTCTCCAAATTGGTAGTCATAGTTCTCAGATTTGTCAGAAATTTCTTCTTTCCATGTTGAGCTTCCAGAAGTGGAGGTGGTACCAAGGTCCTACTAAGCTCTGCTTTCACCTCTGTCTCTTCTTTGTTTATAAAACTGCAAAGTTCAAAACATAGTTTTGCAAACTTTCTCCTAGTAAATGCTTCTGGTGACCTTTTAGTAAAATTTATTTTATAATGGGAAGATTTTCTGTGATAGTTTCATATGAATTGCAATTTTATATATGTAACCAAGTAGGTAAATTAATAGATAAGTAGATAAAGCAACTTAAATATTCCATGAAAAGGAAATAAATTGTAATATAGCTATATTATTAAATGTCATAAAATTATAAAAAACATATTTATGGAGGTTTTAAGAAATAGCAATAGGAAATGCTTATGTTAAAATGTGAGATGGTAAAAAGTACATATAGAAAATAACATTAACTGTGTAAAAAATATAGCTTATGGCTCAAGAAGCCTGACTAAACATATGTGTTTACCTTTCCCTCATCCAAAAATCCCTGTGAAATGATGAAAGGAATATAATAATAGCAATAAATCACAAGCATTGTGACAGTGATGTATAACTGGGAAGAGACTCCAGCATAACTAGTGTAAAAATGTTAAAAACATGTGAAGTTAGATGACTCCAAAATCCAACAGTTGCTGAATGACTATCTAGCATCACCAGAATAATTGTGAAAATGCAGTTTTTCATCCTATAACCTCCCTTTAAAGAATTTACACTAGTTCCCTATATACTCTTCCATCCAATATTAGCTCCTCTGTCTGATATTCAGACTCTTCTAGGATATGGTCCAAACTTCATTCAATTCTGTCATCTTTGTCTTCTAGATTTGAAAATCCTTTATCTCCCAAATTTGCTCATGTTATTTTCTCAGTCTGAAATGCAAAACCTATTCTTACAATTCACCATTACACAAATCTTCTCTAAGTTTAAGTTTAAAGAATTATTTTCCTCTGACTTCTGGGATCCCTAGTAATTAATACCCATCTGTAAATTCATATCATTTGGGTCACATTTGTTGATTAAAAGTCTGATCTATTTTTTTAAAGAATTCAGTTTAGTTCAGTCATGTCTGACTCTTTGCAGCCCCATGGACTGCAGCACACCAGGATTCCCTGTCCATCACCAACACTCAGAGCTTGGTCAAACTCATGACCATTGAGTTGGTGATGCCATCCAACCATCTCATCCTCTGTCAGCCCATCTTTCCCAGCATCAGGGTCTTTTCAAATCAAGTCAGCTCTTCTCATTAGGTGTCCAAAATATTGAAGTTTCAGTTTCAACATCAGTCCTTCCAATGAATACCCAGGATTAATCTCCTTTAAGATGGACTGGTTGGATCTCCTTGCAGTCCAAGGGACTCTCAAGAGTCTTCTCCAACACCACAGCTCAAAAGCATCAATTCTTCTGTGCTCAGCTTTCTTTATAGTCTAACTCTCACATCCATACATGACTACTGGAAAAACCATAGCCTTGACTAGACAGGCCTTTGTTGGCAAAGTAATGTCTCTGCTTTATAATATGCTGTCTAGGTTGGTCATAACTTTCCTTCCAAGGAGTAAGTGTCTTTTAATCTTCAGTGCTCAGCTTTCTTTATACTCCAACTCTACATCTATACATGACTACTGGAAAAACCATAGCTTTGACTAGATGGACCTTTTTTGAAAAAGTAATGTCTCTAATTTTTAATATGCTGTCTAGGTTGGTCATTGCTTTTCTGCCAAGAGCAAGTATATTTTAATTTCATGCCTGCAATCACCATCTGAAGTGATTTTGGAGCCCTCCAAAAATAAAGTCTCTCACTGTTTCCATTGTTTCTCCATCTATTTGCCATTAAGTGATGGGACCAGATGCCATGATCTTAGTCTTCTGAATGCTGAGTTTTAAGCCAACTTTTTCACTCTCCTCTTTCACTTTCATCAAGAGGCCATTTAATTCATCTTTGCTTTCATCCATTATCTGTGTATCTGAGGTTATAGATATTTCTCCTGGCAATTTTGATCTCAGCTTGTGCTTCATCCACCCTGGCATTTCCCATCACATACTCTGCATATAAGTTAAATAAGCAGGGTGACAATAGACAATTTAAGGAATTACTTGACATTTAAATTTGAAGCCACTTGAGACCTTCATTTTCTTGTACATTTCATAATATGTAACTCTCTTGCATGGATATCTCCTCTTGTCTTCACTTTCTTAATCAAATGCCATCTTTCTTTATGGAGGCAACTTCTTGACTTCCAGTGAACCTCTGTGCTACCTCTATACTATAATTTTTTCTCAAATAGAGCCAAGATCACACTCTAATTATTTGTATCTCTCTCTGTCTTCCCCTAGAATGTGTATGTTGGACAGAATTCTCAGATAGCTACCAAGATTCCTGTCTCCTGGTATATAACCTTCTCCTTTTGAACATGGATGAGATCTGAGACTGTGATGGCTGTTGCTCTCAGTGATTAGGTTACAGTAAGATGCCTTTGGGTTAATTAAGAAGGAGATTTCTTGGATGGGTTTGACTTCATCAGGGAAGTCCTTAAAAGGACTAAAACCTTTATGAAGTCAGAGATTCTAAGCGAGAGCATGAGAGGACTGATGGAGAAGGCCATGGGACAAGAGGTCTTTATAAGCTGATGGACAGCCATCAAGACAGAGGAAACTTGCAACCACAGGGAAATGAACTCTGGTGGCAACCTGAGAAAGTTTGTAAATGGATATCCTCCCTAGAAAAGCCTTCAGATGAGGATATGAGCCTTAGAAGGATATCAGCCTTAGAAGACCCTGAGTAGAGGACCAAGCTGACATATGCTAGACTTATATTGTGCAGAAGAGGATTGATTTGACTTGTTTTGAGCTGTTTATATTTGTGGTGATTTGCTACACAGCAATAGAAAAATTAATATAGTACAAATCTGCCAGTTTGAGTTTCTTGGGAGCTGAGTCTAGGCAGATTCTCAAATGAAGATTCGGATGCAGAAAGCTTGTTGGGGAAGCTTTCAGCGTGCACGCCATGGGACGAGTGCAGGGAGCAAGACTGAGTCGAGGGAGGAGCTGGGCTTTGCTGGGCCACAGTGAGGGTCTCAGTCCCTTTCATCAGGATCTTGGGCACTGGGATGATCCTTCATAGTTGACCTGAGCTGGACAAGGAGACCTGGGTTTTATAGTCCCTCCTTGACCAGTCGTGGAATGCAGGCTCTCCCTAAGAACTATACATGACCTTGGACAAGGCTACTTTCTTCAAGGAAATGCTATTCCTAGATTAGACTGACAGCTGAGGGCAACAGAGAATGTCTTCCTGGTTGTGCAGCACAGAGTACTCAACCGTGAGGTTTTTAAGTGCAAGGACTGCACCTTTTTCATTTCCATATTCCCTCCAGCTAGCGTCATGCCTGCTGCAAAGAGAGTTTGAAATGCGAGTTTTGGAAAATTCACCTAGTTGAAACATCCCTAGTTTGTAAATAATCAGTTCAATATACACTGTAAGTATGTTTCACGGTCCCACTTATTAGACTTTTACTTAACAAATTAATATTGACTACTAATTATATACCTGACTCTCTTTTAGATAGTTGGAATGGTACAGTACATAAAACAAGCAGACTCCTACTTTCAAAGATGAAAACAGAAATACACATGTGTATATACACACTAAAGATAAATATAACATATATATCTATGTGTGCATACATACATATATGTGTATGAGTGTGCATATGTATACACATATAAATTATGTACATATATTTTAGTAAAAGTACTTTATTTCCTCTTGTGTTAGCTTTACAGCTTGTTTCACAAAGTTAGGGTGGGCATATATGCAGAGAGAAAATGAAACTGTAAGACTGGGTGAAGAGTATCAGATTTTGAGGGTAGAAAATGGGGGCCGGTTGCAATTTTAAAATAGAACAGTCAAGCTATATCTCATGGAAAGGGGCATTTGAGCAACAACCTGGAAAAGACGTGAGAAAGAGCCATTCCAAGGGAAGGGACAACTAATGTAAAATCATAAGGGAGAGTTGTGCTAGTGAGATGTTTCAGAATAGCAGAGTCCTGTGTGTAGTAGAAACAGCAAGTAAGGGGAAAGTGGTAAGAAAAAAGAGGTTGGATAAAGCAAAAGGAGACCAAGCTATGTAAGGCCTTGTAGACACTGGGCACTTTAGGTTTTTCTCTGCATCACTGAGCAGATTTATGAGAGAACACTCATTGAATGCTAATGTTATACTGTGCAGTGTGCTGAGCACTTTATCTGTGTTCATGTGGTTTTTAGTCCTCACAAAAACTCTTTGTATAGATAGTTCATTAGTGAGCACACTTGGTTTTAAAGAAGTTGACCAACTCACCCAAGGTCAAATAGATGGTAAGTTATGAGGACCCCTATATACTGAACCATAACATCATCCTGATTCCCAACTGAATGGCTTCTGTTTGGTTTTGTAGCATCAAACTATATGAAAAGATCTGCACACACAATTCAAACTCCCACTGCTATCTAAGGGTAAACTGATAAAATATCTTAACAGTTAATCAGCTAATAGAAAGTACATTTATATTCAACTAAGAAAATTCTGTCATCATTTGCCATAGTTTCACCATCCAATGAACATTTGTGCTTCCATGTTGCAAATTGGATTGTTTGGAAAGGCCTTTGAGAATAGATACTGTGAAAAGTGGGGGAATGAAAGGAGTGTGGCCAGAAGGGAAGTTGGTCCCAAGGCAGCCCCAGTGACAGCCTTGACTGACTTCCCAGGAAGTCGGGGAGCTAGAACGGCTCAGCAGATTTGGCCATGATGGTCGGGTCTTTGTTCTCCTATATTAACCCATGGTTGGCTGTGAGTCTTTGAAGGAGGGGAGGGAGCAGAGCACAACACCTTATAAGTTCACCACAATCCACTGTGTACAAGAAAAATCTCTGAGCTGTCCTAGTTGCTACAGGAGAAATACCAGCAGATTTCTAAGCATGGTCTTGATGATGCTGGTCTTGATTCTTCATCCTCATGAGAAAAGAAGCAACAGGAAAACACAAATCTACTGGCATTTCCCTACATTACTTGAGCAGAGACACATTGGGTCTGTATCTGTGAATTTAAAGTTAATGAGATTTTTTTTAAATTGTTGCTATAGTTTGTAATCTGAAAAGATTCACAAATATTCTTTTGAAAAAAGAAAAACCTAGAACTGTGAAGTCTCACATACTGGGGTGATTTTTGCTTTTTTTTTTTTAAGAGAGAAGTAGAGACTAGGAAATGTGACATAAGAGAATGTAACACTTTCCCCCATTTTTCCCTCCCCATTCACACTCGCCTCACCTTTTCCTTTCGTGGTTGCTGAGGCTCTAGTTAGTCATTTGCTGCAGGAAGGGCAAGGATCCCAGGGTCAAAGGGCACTGTCTCTCTGCTGCCAGGTGAATGATGATGAGATAGTACTGTTCCCACCAGCTTTGATGAGCAAAAGAGAGCTCATCTTAAAGTCATTTTCATCCCCAGAATTTTCTTTCTTTCTCTCCTACAGAGACAAGAGTGGTATTTTTTGCATTTTATGGCTTTATTTTTTTTAATGTTCCCAAGTAAGCCCAACTCAAAGGACAAACAGTCAAATTCCTTTGTTTTTTGTAATTTGTAAGGAAATTAGATTGTGTCTCATCACGATTTTATCAATCTCTTCACCCAGGAAAGTCACTAATGGAATTCCCACTGAGTTCATGATAAAAGAGTGCCACAGTTGCGTCTGTTAATTAGCATATTAGCATGGATGATCATGCACACCTGAAAATAAGGGTGCTATTTTGCATTGTCTGATTTTCTGGGAAAGCAGTGACTTGTATTTTTATATAAACTCTGTGTAATTTTTAGCCACATTTAGAAAAATTAATTGTATTTTCCAGACTTTGAAATCTGTTAAACCACATGCCCTACTGTTCCACAGCCTTCCTTATCTCAGAACTGCCCACTCAAAAATCCTACAGGATGTATCCTATCAATCCCTGAATGTGCAGAAAAAAGCTTAACTCTTAGCTGTATTAATGACTTGAAAATTATACTTTTCTTGTAACTCTCATTGATATGTAAATCTTCTAAGGTATTTGAACCAAGATATTTTATTTAACTTTCTCCATTATTTAACACAGTAGGAGACAAAATAGATTCTCCAATCTCTGAGATTATTAGGGAATAAGGGCTTCTAGAACTTCATCAACAGCATAGAATCAAAGATTGTACTCAGCTAAGACACACAGGAGTATGTCAAGGCTGCGTGTTGTCACCCTGCCTATTTAACTGATATGCAGAGTACATTATGCAAAATGCTGGGCTGGATTAAGCACAAGCTGGAGGCAAGATTGCCAGGAGAAATACCAATAAACTCAGATGTGCAGATGACACCACCCTTATGGCAGAAAGCAAAGAGGAACTAAAGAGACTTTTTTTTCTTAATTTATTTTTTTTATTGAAGGATAATTGCTTTATAGAATTTTGTTGTTTTCTATCAACCCCCAACATGAATCAGCCATAGGTATACATATATCGCCTCCGTTTTGAACCTCCCTCCCATCTCCCTCCCCATCTCACACCTCTAGGTTGATACAGAGTCCCTGTTTGAGTTTCCTGAGACACACAGCAAATTCCCATTGGCTATCTATTTTACATACAGTAATGTAAGTTTCCATGTTTCTCTTTCCATACATCTCACCCTCTCCTCCCCTCTCCCAAGGTCCATAAGTCTATTCTTTATGTCTGTTTCTCCATTGCTGCCCTGTAAATAAATTCTTCAGAACCATTTTTCTAGATTCTGTATATGTGCATTAAAATACAATATTTACTTTCTCTATCTGACTCACTTCACTCTATATAATAGGTTCTAGGTTTATCCACCTCATCAGAACTACCTCAAATGTGTTCCTTTTTATGGCTGAGTAATAGTTCATTGTGTATATGTACCACAGTTCTTCATCCATTCATCTGTTGATGGACATCTAGGTTGCTTCCATGTTCTAGCTATTGTAAATAGTGCTGCAGTGAACAGTGGGATACACGTGTCTTTTTTTTTTTTTTTTTTTACATGTGTCTTTTTCAAGACATATACCAGTGCGGTATACCTGGTTTCCTCAGAGTATATGCCTATGAGTGGGATGGCTAGGTCATATGGTGGTTTTATTCCTAGTTTTTAAAGGAATCTCCATACCGTCTTCCATAGTGGCTGTATCAATTTACATTCTCATCAACAGTGCAAGAGTGTTCCCTTTTCTCCATACCCTCTCCAGCACTTATTTTTTGTATACGTTTTGATGATGGCCATTCTGACCAGTGTGAAGTGATATCTCATTGTGGTTTCGATTTGCATTTCTCTAATAATGAGCAATGTTGAGCATCTTTTCATGTGCTTGTTAGCCATGTGTATGTCTTCTTTGGAGAAATGTCTGTTTAGGTCTTTTCCCTACTTTTTAATTGGGTTGTTTGCTTTCCTGGTATTGAGTTGTATGAGCTGCTTGTATATTTTGGAAATTAACCCTTTGTCAGTTGTTTCATTTGCTATTATTTTCTCCCATTCTGAGGGTTGTCTTTTCACCTTGCTTATAGTTTCCTTTGCTGTGCCAAAGCTTTTAAGCTTAATCAGGTCCCACTTGTTTACTTTTGTTTTTATTTACATTACTCTAGGAGGTGGGCCATAGAGGATCTCACTTTGATTTATGTCATGGAATGTTCTGCCTGTGCTTTCCTCTAAGAGTTTTATAGTTTCTGGTGTTACATTTAGGTCTTTAATCCCTTTTGAGTTTATCTTTGTGTATGTTGTTAGGAAGTGTCCTAATTTAATTCTTTTACATGTAGCTGTCCGTTTTCCCAGCACCATTTATTGAAGAGGCTCTTTGCTCCTTGTATATTCTTGCCTCCTTTGTCAAAAGTAAGGTACCCATAGGTGCATGGGTTTATTTCTGGGCTTTCTATCTTGTTCCATTGGTCTATAATTCTGTTTCTGTGCCAGCACCATACTGTCTTGATGGCTGTAGCTTTGTAGTATAATCTAAAGTCAGGAAAGTTGATTCTTCCAGTTCCATTCTTCTTTCTCAAGACTGCTTTGGCTATTCATGGTCTTTTGTGTTTCCATATGAATTGTGAACTTTTTTGTTCTAGTTCTGTGAAAAATGCCATTGGTAATTTGATAGGGATCACATTGAATCTGTAGATTGCATTTGGTAGTATAGTCCTTTTCACAATATTGATTCTTCCTACCCAGGAACTTGGAATATCTCTCCATCTGTTTATGTCATCTTTGATTTCTTTCATCAGTGTCTTATAATTTTCTGTGTACAGTTCTTTTGTCTCCTTAGGTAAGTTTATTCCTAGATATTTAATTCTTTTTGTTGCAGTGGTGAAGGATTGATTCCTTAATTTCTCTTTCTGATTTTTCATTGTTAGTATATAGAAAAGCAAGTGATTTCTTTGTATTGATTTTGTGTCCTGCAACTTTGTTAAATTCAGTGATTAGCTCTAGTAATTTTCTGATACTATCTTTAGGGTTTGCTATGTACAGTATCATGTCATCTGCAAACAGTGAGAGCTTTATTTCTTCTTTTCTGATCTGGATTCCTTTTATTTCTTTCTCTTCTCTGATTGCTGTAGCTAGGACTTCCAGAACTATGTTGAATAATACTGGTGAAAGTGGGCACCCTTGTCTTATTCCTGCTCTTAGGGGGAATGCTTTCAGTTTTTAATCATCGAGAATAATGTTTGCTGGAGGCTTATCACATATGGCCTTTACTATGTTGAGATAGGTTCCTTCTATGCCCATTTTTTGAAGAGTTTTAATCATAAATCAATACTGAATTTTGTCAAAGGTTGCTTCTGCATCTATTGAGATTATCATATAGTTTTTAGCTTCCAATTTGTTAATATGCTCACATTGATTGATTTGCATGTATTGAAGAATTCTTGAATTCCTGGAATAAACCCAACTTGATCCTGGTGTACCAGCTTTTTGGTGTGTTGCTGAATTCTGTTTGCTAAAATTTTGCTGAGAATTTTTGCATTTATGTACATCACTGATATTGGCCTGTAGTTTTCTTTTTTGTGTGTGTTGTCTTTGTCTGGTTTTGGTTTCATGGTGATGGTGGCCTCATAGAATGAGTTTGGAAGTGTTCCTGCCTCTGTAATTTTTTGAAAGACTTTTAGAAGGATAGATGTTAGCTCTTCTCTATATGTTTGATAGAATTCTCCTGTGAAGCCAATTTGGTCCTGGGCTTTTGTTTTTTGGGAGATTGTTGATCACAGCTTCAATTTCAGTGGTTGTAATTGGGTTGTTTGTAATTTCTATTCTTCCTGGTTGTCTTGGAATATTGCACTTTTCTAAGAATCTGTCCATTTCTTCCAGGTTATCCATTTTATTTCCAAATAGATGTTCATAATAGTCTCTTATAATCCTTTGTATTTCTTCATTGTATGTTGTAGCTTCTCCTTTTTCATTTCTAATTTTGTTGATTTGATTCTTCTCTCTTTTTTTTCTTGATGACTCTGGCTAAAGGTCTGCCAATTTTGTCTGCCAATTTTATTTATTTTATCATCTCAAAGAACCAGATTTTAGTTTTATTAATCTTTATTATTTTTTCTTTCATTTCTTTTTCATTTATGATTTCTTTTACTAATTTTTTTTGTTGTTGTTGTTCTTTTTCCAAAATTTTAAGTATAAACTTAGGCTGTCTATTTGGTGTTTTTCTTGTTTCTTGAGTTAGGATTGTATTTCTATAAACTTCCCCTTAGGACTGCTTTTGCTGCATCCACAGGTTTTGAGTTGTCATTTTTTATTGTCATTTGTTTCTAGAAATTTTTTATTTCCCTTTTGATTTCTTCAGTAACCTGTTGGTTATTTAGTGTGTGGCTTAATTTCCATGTGTTTGTGTTTATTACAGTTTTTTTTTTCTCTTGTAATTGATATCTATTCTCATAGCATTGTGGTTGGAGAAGATGCTTGATATGATTTTACTCCAAAGGGTCTTTTTTTTCTTTTATGATTTCAATTTTCTTAAATTTACTGAGGTTTGATTTGTGACCCAAGATATGGACTATCCAGGAGAATGTCCCATGTGCACTTGAGAAGAAGGTTCATTTTTCTGGATTTGGATGGAATGTCCTGAAAATATCAATGAGATCCATCTCATCTAATGTATCATTTAAGACTTGTGTTTCCTTATTAATTTTCTGTTTTGATGATCTGCCCATTGGTGTGAGTGGGGTGTTAAAGTCTCCTACTATTATTGTGTTAGTGTCAATTTCCCCTATTATGTCTGTTAGTGTTTTTCTTATGTATTGAGGTGCTCCTATGTTGGTTGCATAGATATTTACAATTGTTATGTCTTCCTCTTGGACTGATCCCTTGATCATTATGTAGTATCCTTCCTTATCTCTTGTAATCTTCTATATTTTAAGGTCTATTTTGTCTGATATGAGGATTTCTACTCCAGCTTTCTTTTGCTTTCCATTTGCATGGAATATATTTTTCCATCCACTCACTTTCAGTCTATATGTGTCTTGAGGTCTAAAGTGGGTTTCTTGTAGGCAACATATATATGGGTCTTATCTTTGTATCCATTCAGCCAGTCTGTGTCTTTTGGTTGGAGCATTTAATCTATTTACATTTAAAGTAATTATTGATATATATGTTCCTATTGTCATATTCTCAATTGTTTTGGGTTGATTTTCTAGATCTTTTTTCTTCTCTTGTATTTCTTGATTATATAAGTCCCTTTAACATTTATTGTAAAGATGGTTTGGTGGTACTGAATTCTCTTAACTTTTGCTTGTCTGAAAAGCTTTTAATTTCTCCACCAATTTTGGATGAGATCCTTTTCAGATACAGTAATCTTGGTTGTAGATTTTTCCCTTTCAGTACTTTAAATATATCCTGCCTTTCCCTTCTGGCCTGCAGAGTGTCTGATGAAAGATCAGCTGTTATGCATACAGGGTTTCCCTTGTATTTTGCTGGTTGCTTCTCCCTTGCTGCTTTTAATAGTCTTTCTTTGTGATTAGTCTTTGTTCAGTTCAGTTCAGTTTAGTCACTCAGTCGTGTCTGACTCTTTGTGACCCCATGGACTGCAGCACGCCAGACTTCCCTGTTCATTGCCAACTCCTGGAGTTTACTCATACTTATGTCCATAAAGTCAGTGATGCCATCCAACCATCTCATCCTCTGGCAGCCCCTACTCCTCCTGCCCTCAGTCTTTCCCAGCATCAGGGTCTTTTCAAATCAGTCAGCTCTTCACATCAGGTGGCCAAAGTATTGGAGTTTCAGCTTCAGCATCAGTCCTTCCAATGAACACCCAGGACTAATCTCCATTAGGATGGACTGGTTGGATCTCCTTGCAGTTCAAGGGACTCTCAAGAGTCTTCTCCAACACCACAGTTCAAAGCATCAATTGTTCAGTGCTCAGCTTTCTTTATAGTCCAACTCTCACATCTGTACATGACTACTGGAAAAACCATAGCCTTGACTAGATGGACCTTTGTTGGCAAAGTAATGTCTCTGCTTTCTAATATGCTGTCTAGGTTGGTCATAACTTTCCTTCCAAGGAGTAAGCATCTTTTAATTTCATGGCTGCAATCACCATATGCAGTGATTTTGGAGGCCCCCAAAATAAAGTCTGACACTGTTTCCACTGTTTTCCCATCTATTTGCCATGAAGTGATGGGACTGGATGCCATGATCTTAGTTTTCTGAATGTTGAGCTTTAAGCCAACTTTTTCATTCTCCTCTTTCATTTTTATCAAGAGGCTTTTTAGTTCTTCTTCACTTTCTGCCGTAATGGTGGTGTCATCTGCATATCTGAGGTTATTGATATTTCTCCCAGCAATCTTGATTCCAGCTGTGCTTCATCCAGCCCCGCATTTCTCATGATGTACTATGCATATTAGTCTTTGTTAGTTTGATTAGTATGTGTCTTGGTGTGTTTCTCCTTGGGTTTATCCTGTATGGGACTCTTTGGAGTGCTTCTTGGACTTGATTGACCATTCCCTTTTCCATCTTGGGGAAATTCTCAACTATAATTTCTTCTTTCTCATACCCTTTCTTTTTCTCTTCTTATTCTGAGACCCCTATTATTTGAATGTTGTGGTGTTTGATATTGTTCCAGAGGTCTCTGAGACTATCCTCAGTTCTTTTCATTTTTTTTACTTTATTCTGCTCTTCAGATTTTATTTCCACCATTTTATCTTCCAGCTCACTGATTCATTCTTCTGCTTCAGCTGTTCAGCTATTGATTCTTCTAGAGTATTTTTAATTTCAGTAATTGTGTTGTTTGTCTCTGCATGTTTATTCTTTAATTCTTCTAGGTCTTTGTTAATTGAGTCTTGCATTTTCTTCATTTTGCTTTCAAGGTTTTTGATCATCTTACTCTCAGTATTCTGAATTCTTTTTCAGGTAATTTGCCTATTTTGTTTTCACTTATTTGGATTTATGTGTTTCTAGTTTGTTCCTTCATTTGTGTAGCATTTCTCTGTCTTTTCATTATTATTATTATTATTTTAACTGATTGTGTTTGAGGTCTCCTGTTCCCAGGCTTCAGGGTTGAATTCTCTCTTCCTTTTGGTTTCTGCCCTCTAAGGTTGGTCCAGTGATTTGTGTAAGCTTCTTATAGGGTGAGATTTGTGCTGAGTTTTTGTTTGTTTGTTTTTCCTCTGATGGGCGAAGCTGAATGAGGTGGTAATCCTGTCTGCTGATGATTGGGTTTGTATTTTTGTTTTGTTTATTGTTTAGATGAGGTGTCCTTCAGAGGGTGCTATTGGTGGTTGCGTGATGCCAGGTCTTGTATTACAGTGGTTTCCTTTGTGTGGGTTCTCACTATTTGATACCCCTTAGGGTTGGTTCTCTGGTAGTCTAGAGTCTTGAAGTCGGTGTTCCCACTCCAATGGTTCAGAGCTCGGCCTTGAGTTTTACATGGGTCTAAGGAAATAGCAACCCATTCCAGTACCCTTGCCTGGAAAAGCCCATGGATGGAGAAGCCTGGTAGGCTACAGTCCATGGGGTCGCAAAAAGTCAGACACGACTGAGAGACTTCACAAGAGCCTCTTGGTGAAAGTGAAAGAGGAGAGTGAAAAAGTTGGCTTAAAACTCAACACTCAGAAAACTAAGATCATGGCATCCAGTCCCATCACTTCATGGCAAATAGATGGGGGAACAGTGGAAACAGTGAGAGACTCTATATTTGAGCTCCAAAATCACTACAGACTGTAGCCATGAAATTAAAAGAAACTTTCTCCTTGGAAGGAAAGCTATGATCAACATAGACAGCATATTAAAAAGCAGAGACATTACTTTGCCAACAAAGATCCATCTAGTCAAGGCTATGGTTTTTCCAGTAGTCATGTATGGATGTGAGAATTGGACTCTAAAGAAAGCTGAGAACCGAAGAATTGATGCTTTTGAACTGCAGTGTTGGAGAAGACTCTTGAGTGTCCCTTGGACAGCAAGGAGATCAAACCACTCAATCCTTATGGAAATCAGTCCTGGATATTCATTGGAAGTACTGATGCTGAAGAGGAAACTCCAATCCTTTGGCCAGCTGATTTGAACAACTGACTCGTAGAAAAGATCCTGATGCTGGGAAAGATTGAAAGCAGAAGGACAAGGGGCTGACAGAGGATGAGATGGTTGGATGGCACCATTGACTCAATGGAGATGAGTTTGAGTAAGCTCTGGGAGTTGGCATTGAACAGGGACGCCTGGCGTCCTGCAGTCCATGGGCTTGCAAAGAGTCAGGCACAACTGAGCGACTGAGCTGAACTGAACTAAAGACACACAGACTGGGAAAGTTTTCATTAAGTGCCTGAGAATCTGCCTGCAATACAAGAGATGCTGGTTTGATCCTTGGATGGGGAAGATGTCCTGGAAAAAGAAATGGCAACCCAACCCATTATTCTTGCCTGGAGGATCTCATGGACAGAGGATCCTGGTGGGCTACAGTTCAAAGTGTCTCAAACAGTCAGACACAACTGAGCAATGTTAGCTCCCAGGAAACCAGGAAAACACTAAGAGAAACAAAATCTCTACATGATTCACAGCTAACTAGAAAAATTTATATGAATATATAAAGATATTAGGTACCTTGGGAAGAGTTTATTATGTTCATTTGATTGAAATATTTATTCATTTACTCAATAGTCAAACATCAATCAAATGTCTGTTGGGCTCCATGTATTAAAAATACAGATATTAAAAACTCAGACCCTGCCTTGGCCACAGGAATATTCAGAAAAGGAAACAACTGTATGACACAATAATCTAAGGGCTTCCCTGCAAGTACATCCAAAGAAATATGAGAGGATATGGGCTGGAGACCAAGCTCAGACTAGCAGCTTTGGAAGATTTTTTTTTCTTTGGCAAGAATTTCATGTAATCTCAAGCTTGAAGTATAGTATAAATAAGCCAGGAGGCTCAGACTTAACCTGAGGGTGGAAGGGGAGGTGAATCAGGGTTGGACAATGGAGAGAAAAAACAGTACATGAAGAGGTACCAGGTGGCTGGATTGGGAAACCACAAGAAATTCAAGATGGTGGCAAGAGAAATGATGGTGCTGGAACCAGTGAGAGGTGATCTGGAGGAGGAAGGCAAAGACTTCATCATCAGAATCTTAAACCCTACCCAGAATTTTGGGCTTTATTCTGAAGACAATAAAGAGCCACAGAAAGCAGAGGAAGTTGTATGAACATTTCTGCTTTACAGCTGGGGACTATACACAGGGGTTTCAAATCCATGAGGATCATGAAATTCAATGAAAAGTCCCAGACTACCAAGTTATTTTTGTGAAATAGAATCAAGTAGAATGGAAAAGAAAACTTTAAAATGTAGTGTAAGTAGTATAAGTAAGTATTGCTTTGTGAAATGTGGGTATTATAATAGATCACAAAGTAAGTTTTTCTTAAAGAAGGCTGTGGTCAAAATAATTTGGGAAGTAGTGTTTTAGAAAGATAATTTCAGCAGCTGAAGGCAGTGAGACCAGATAGGAGATTGTTATTATAACCAATAATAAATGTGGGAAAAAGATGGGCTGTTCGGAATCTGTAAGACCATGGAAAGGACTGGCATTTCATTTCTCTGACATTTCTGAAATAGGTAAAGCCACCAGACTTTCTATTTTACACACCTGAAATAAGAACAGCTCCCTCTTTGTATCCAACACTGCTTTTGTGATTTTTCTCCACTTGAGGTGATATCATCCCTTGTTTCTTCATGAAAAATTCATTATTCACAGGATATTAAAATTAAGCTTTTTCCATGAAATATCCCAAGTCTCTCCATCTAGACATAACCCAGGATCAATCCTTTCTTTTTTGTCACAGTCACTGAGGCAACGTGTACCATGGATCACTTTTTATCACTTTCCAGCCTGTTATCTGTTCTTCACTATAACTGATGCTATTTGGAAATGGATTGTTTTATTGTTGGCCTTTTTATTTCTTCTTCATCTTCTCTCTTATAGAATGTTAGATGCTTGAGGGCAGGGTGGAGACTTCCTGTTCACTGTCTACAGAACTAGAAGAGAGGCTGAGAGTGGTGAAGGACTGAATAAAAGGCTTTTGAATGAAGCAGTGAATGAACTAGTCTCTTACTAACCTGAAAGAGCCTGAGGTAGAATTGGTGTGTGACGGGCACGTGATTCCACCTTACTTCATCATCACACCCCAGCATCCTCATTCTGGTTCCTGTAGTCCCCATTCCACCAAACTATTTCTTTAAATAGAAAAGACAGAAAGAGTGAACACCAATGTTAATATTAAGTAGATTCCATTTTGAAAATTTTAGTTGGTTTAAAAATAAACTGTGCTCATATTCTTACTCCCCGCTAAATGATTACATATATAATACATATCTCACCTCTATTATATTTACAGAGAAGCAGTGTCTTTTATTCTGTGACTTTGGGAAATTTTTCCAATGTGAATTCAATGAGTCAATGGGGGGAAGAAGGGCCCATATGTTTTAGAGTGTCCCAAGGGGACAATGCTGTTGATGGTTCCAGGATTTCTGTCTCAGTAGTTTCTGGGAAGGTCTTCAAGCCCTTAGTCACTTTTTCTTTTTCTTGTTTATTTCTGAGAAGCAAGCCAACAGAAGAACATGTTGAGTGGAGAACATTTAATTATAGGCTGTGGCTTTTTTGAATTAAAATAATTAGTATTTTACCAAACATTTCACAATGCTCTTGTTTTTAAGGCTGACAACACTTCCTAATTTAAAAGTCAAACAAACCTAGCTTCTATTCAGTGAATAAATAAGTTTGCTACTTAACCCTTTGTGCTCCACCTGTTGAGAGTTTGTAGAAACCCGGCTTAAGGAGTAGGCCTTCCCTGGTGCCTCAGTCAGTAAATAATCTGCCTGCAATGCAGGAGACCTGGGTTTGATCTCTGGGTTGGGAAGATTCCCTGGAGAAGGGCATGGCAACCCGCTCCATTATTCTTGCCTGAAGAGTCCCATGGACAGAGGCGCCTGGTGGGCTGCAGTCTACGGGGGGTCACAAAGATTTGGATACGACTGAGCAACTGAACCATACACACATTCGACAGGGTTTCAGCAAAACAAGGGGATCCCCGGAAAGTCAAGTGCAGGCTAAAGTCAGAGGCTTGTCAGCACTGAGACACAGGTGCACTAAATCTAGAGTCCTTGCTAATGACTGATGGAAAAAATTAAATGACTGTGTAAGCTGACCATACAATGACTCAGATCTGCCTTTGGGCTGATCACTACTATATGATATCATAGTGAGGTTTAGAAGGGGAAAACAATTATTAAAATCCAGAGATCTGGACTCCAGTTACTTTTTACTATGAATTAGTTGTACAATAACTAGAGGACTCTAACCAAACCAAACTGAATTAGAGGATGTTAGGGAAGCAAAATAATTATCCCCATACTCTTCTAGGTTCGTGACTGAGACATCATCTGTAATAAAAGACAGATTGTCAGGAGAAAAACTGCAAGTTTAATAACACATGTACCTCCTATATACATTGGAGATACCCAGGAAAACTGAGTTATCCCTGATGGCCCAAGTCACCATCTCCAACAAAAGACATAAGAAGGCAAAGCAAAGTAAACAAGGGTGTGGCTGTTTTTGCAGATTTAAGTACTAGCCTTCTCCTTGATAATAATTTCTGGAAGTTGAGAGTCATTCTGTTAATGGTATAGAAAAGAAGAAAGAAAGAAAGTGAAGTCACTCAGTTGTGTCCGACTCTTTGCGACCCCGTGGACTGTAGCCTACCAGACTTCTCTGTCTATGGAATTCTCCAGCCAAGAATACTGGAGTGGGTTGCCATTTCCTTCTCCAGGGGATGTTCCTGACCCAGGGATCAAACCTGGGTCTCCCACATTGCAGGCAGATGCTTTAACCTCTGAGCCACCAGGGAAGCTTAGAAAAGAAGACACCCTTACAAGTGGAGACTTGCTTTATAAATGCAAATGTTTCTTGAAAAAGATACCTTGGTTCCCTTTACAGAACTTTCCAAAAATAATCAGTGGGAAAGGGAAGAATTGGGAGTCTGTGATTAGTAGATGCAAACTATTATATACAGAATGAATAAACAACAAGGTCCTACTGTATAGCTAGAGGAACTATATTCAATATCCTGTAATAAACCATAATGGTAAAGAATATGAAAGAGAATGTATGTACATGTAGCAATGAATTACTTTGCTATACAGCAGAAAATCACACAACACTGTAAATCATATGTAATGTTTTCAATAAAATTAAAAAAAAAATCAGTCTGAAATAATCTTTATGCCAAAGAGGAATATTTTGCTGTAACTGATTCCAAAATCTTGTTCTCTATGTACCGTTGCCAAACAGTAATACAGAAACACAGTTATGGAGGAGAGAGTGGCTTTATTACTTTGCCAGGCAAAGGGGAACGCAGTAGTCTAGCACCTCAAGAACTGTGCATAGCTCCTTGGTAAATGTTGTTGTTCAGTCACTAAGTATTGTCTGACTTTTGTGACCCCATGGACTGCATCATGCCAGACTCCTCTGTCCTCTACTATCTCCTGGAGTTCACTCAAATTCATATCCACTGAGTTGGTGATGTTATCTACTCATCTCATCCTCTGTCATCCTCTTCTCCTCCTGCCTTCAGTCTTTCCCAGCATCAGGGTCTTCTCCAAATGAATTGGTTCTTCCCATCAGGTAGCCAAATTATTGGAACTTCAGCTTCAGCACCAGTCCTCCCGATGAATATTCAGAGTTGATTTCCTTTAGGATTGACTGGTTTGATCTCCTTGCAGTTCAAGGGACTTTAAAAAGTTTTCTCCAACACCATGATTTGAAAGCATCAATTCTGCAGCTTTGAGATGGAAAAACCATAGCTTTGACAATACAGATCTTTGTCAGCAAAGTGAAGTCTCTGTTTTTTAATGCGCTGTCTTGCTTTGCATAACTTTCCTTCCAAGGAGCACACATCTTTAAATTTCATGATTACAGTCACCATCCACAGTGATTTTGGAGCCCAAGAAAATAAAATATACCACTATTTCTACTTTCCCCCCTTCTCTTTGCCATGAAGTGGAGGCACGGGATGCCATGATCTTAGTGTTTTAATGTTGAGTTTCAAGTCGCTTTTTCACTCTCCTCTTTCACCTTCATCAAGGTGCTCTTTAGTTCCTCTTTACTTTCTGCCAGTAGAGGGGTATCATCTGCATATCTGAGGATTTTGATATTTCTCCTGGCAATATCAGGATTACAGCTTGTGATTCATCCATCTCAGCATTTTGCATGATGTACTCTGCATGTAAGTTAAATAAGCAGGGTGACAATATACAAATTTGTACCCCTTTCCCAAGTTTGAACCAGTCTATTGTTCCATGTCCAGTTCTAACTGTTGCTCCTTGACCTGCATACACGCTTCTCGGGAGACAGACAAGGTGATCTGGTGCATGCAGGCATGCTTAGTTTCTCAGTCCTGTCCAACTCTTTCCACACCTATGGGCCATGCCTGCCAGGCACCTCTGTCCATGGGATTCTCCAGGGAAGAATATTGCAGTGAGCTCCCTTTCCTACTCCAGTAGACCTTTCTGACCCAGGGACTGAACTGGAGTCTCCTGCACCCCCTGCATTGGCCAGCTGGTTGTTTTACCACTGAGCCACCTAGGTAGCCATTCCCTGCTGAATAGGAAGAGGTTATATATTCAGGTAGGGTTTTTTTTTTAATAAGGATCAATGCCTGTGACAATCTTTCATTCTTCCCTCTTCTGCAAAATTTCTAAAGAGTGAAGTTGCTGAGAAGATTAGTTGGTCTTCCCATATTGATGAGTCTCTCTGGTCCCTTTAATCTTGCCCCAGGTGGTTTGTTACTGCTCCTCCCTTGATTACCAAATGTACTACCCTTTGGAACGCTGACAAGGTCATGGAAGTTGGAGTTTTGCCTACAAGAAATAGGGGACAAAAAAGCCTTCATGCCCAGGAACCCCACAGGGCTCTGCTCAGCATCACAATCAATTCTGCTCTCCTTCGAGGAACTAAAGACAAATTTGAGATTAAATCCTATGTCTGCTGCTTACCATCTTTGTAATCCAATTTTCTGCTGATGCTAGGGCTGTGTTACCTCCTTGTAGTTTGTCCTGAGGCCAAACTATGGTAAAGGTAATGATGACCTCCTCCAGAAGGACTTATACTAGTGTGCCATGCCTCCCACGACTGTTGCAGTCAGTGTCCCTGACGCTATGGCTGGCCACTGTCAACCTATGCCTCTGCTGGAGACTCGCGAACACTCACAGTCAAGTCTGACTCAGTCTCCTGTGCAGTCAGGACTGCTTTCTCCTGGGTCCTGGTGTACACAAAGGCTTGTTTGTCCTTCCAAGAGTCTCCGTTTCCCTAGTCCTGTGGAAGATCTGTAATCAAATACCACTGGACTTCAAATTTCATACAAAGACAGGCACAATAAAGACCAGACATGGTATAGACCTAACAGAAGGAAAAGATATTAAGAAGAGCTGGCAAGAATACACAGAAGAGCTATACAGAAAAGATCTTAATGGCCCAGATAACCAGGATGGTGTGATCACTCTAGGGCCAGACATCCTGGAATGTGAAGTCAAGTGGGTCTTAGGAAGCATCACTAAGAACAAAGTTAGTGAACAAAGCTATATGATGAAATTCCAGCCAAGCTACTTCAAATCCTAAAAGATGATGCTGTGAAAATGCTGCACTCAATATGCCAGCAAATTTGGAAAGCTCAGCAGTGGCCACAACTGGAAAAGGTCAGTTTTCATTCCAATCCCAAAGAAGGACAAGGACAAAGGATGTTCAAACTACTGCACAATTGCACTCATTTCACATACTAGCAAGGTAATGCTCCAAATCCTTCAATCTAGGCTTCAACAGTATGTGAACTGAGAACTTCCAGATGTTCAAGCTGGATTTGGAAAAGACACAGGAATCCAGAGATCAAATCCAGCAACCCTTGGAACATAGAAAAAGCAAGAGAATTCCAGAAAAATATCTACTGTTTCATTGACTATGTTAAAGCCTCTGACTGTGTGGAACACAACAAACTGTGGGAGATTCTTAAAGAGATGGGAATACCAGACCACCTTACCTGCCTCCTGAGAAACCTGTATGCAGGTCAGGAAGCAACAGTTAGAACTGGACATGGAACAACAGACTGGTTCAAAATTGTGAAATGAGTACATCAAGATTGTATATTGACCTGCTGCTTATTTAACTTCTATACAGAGTACATCATGCAAAATGCTGGACTGGATGAAGCACAATCTGGAATCAAGATTGCAGGGAGAAATATCAGTAATCTCAGTTATGCAAATGACACCACCCTTATGGCAGAAAGTGAAGAGGAACCAGAGGCTCTTGATAAAGGTGAAAGAGGAGGAGGGACTGAAAAAGCTGGCCTAAAACTCAACCTCAACATTCAAAAAATGAAGATCATGGCAACTTGTCCCATCACTTCATGGCAAATAGATGGGGAAACAATGGAAAACGGTGACAGATTTAATTTTCTTGGGCTCCAAAATCACTGTTGATGGTGATTACAGCCACGAAATTAAAAGATGCTTGCTCCTTGGAAGAAAAGCTATCACAAATCTAGACAGTGTATTAAAAAGCAAAGACATTGCTATTGCTTTGCCAGCAAAAGTCCATATAGTCAAGGCTATGCCTTTTCCAGTTGTCTGGTATGTATGTGAGAGCTGGACCATAAAGAAGGCTGAGCAGTGGAGAATCGATGCTTTCGAACTGTGGTGTTAGAGAAGAGACATTTGAGAGAGAGTCCCTTGGACTGCAAGGAGATCCAACCAGTCCCTCCTAAAGAAAATGAACCCTGAATGTTCACTGGAAAGACTGATGCTGAAACTGAAGCTCCAATGCTTTGGCCACCTGATGCAAAGAACCAACTCATTGGAAAAGACCCTGTTGTTGGGAAAGACTGAGGGCAGGAGAAGGGGGCGACAGAGAATGAGATGGTTAGATAGCATCATTGACTCAATGGATATGAGTCTGAGCAAACTCAGGGAGATGGTAGTGGACAGGGAAGCCTGGAGTGCTGCAGTCTGTTGGGTCGCAAAGAGTCAGACACAGCTGAGTGAGTGAACAACAGCAACAGCAATCTTTGTGATATTTTTCAAGATCCTGGTGCTTTAGTCTCAGTTTTCTCATCTGTTGAGAGAGGATGACATGCTGGTTCAGGATGGTGTGAGAATTCACTAAAAAGTGTTATGTGGAACACCTGTGAAAAACATCAAGGGCTCAATTTTTTCTGCAAATGAACACTGGTAACCTGAAACATTACTGGGCCTAACTGGGAAAAGTTGACTGAGATCCAAAAGGGATGGAGAAAGAAGCCTTGGAGGAACTGGGAATATTCACCATGGGTAGTGACAGCAGCATATTGGAAAGAGAAGTGGATTGGGAGTTGGGAAAACAGTTTATTCACTCAGCACTGACACCAAATATGGGGGCTAGGGGAATGTCTTCTTTTGGACCTAACTTATCTTGATTTACAAAATCAGGAGAGTGGAGATGTTCTTTGAGGTTACTGTTGCTGGTTTGCTTTTTTTTTTTTAGGTAGACATAGAAATAAGACCAATGCTATAAAGCAACAAAAGTATTTTTGGGGGCTTGGTTAGAAATAGCAATCCAGGAGACTCAGATTTGTGTTGAAACTCAAATGTGCTCTGAGGAGAATTGAAAACCAAAGGATTTTTAAAAGAAAAAAGAGAAAGTTTTCATAAATTTCTAGAATTCTGATTCGTGTTGGTGGTCTGGAACCATTCTTGTCTATACATGACTGTTCACTAAGGCTACTGCTATGTAAGAGTTTGTTGGGTAAGCCATCTGTCAGAATGCTTTTGTGGTTTGGCCCAACTCATGGTGCACATTCCATACAAGTGGAAATGTGCACGGACCTCACTTCCCCAGTAGCCTTTTGGCTCCATTTTTGTGCTCTGGTGCCATTATGGACCCCATTTTATTGATTCTTAACAACTCTAACAATTATCCAAATCTACGAATAAACAGAGTAGCTACTGGTGGATATTTAAAAAGAACCCCTTAATGATTATAATTATTTAAAAGGAGAAAAATAGATTAGAATTATTAAGTCTTTGTATTTTCTCAAATGCTATTCTTTCTGTTCACAATACCCTTCCTCTCATTTTGTGCCCTCGCCAATCCATATTAAGACCAACTAACATATCACCTCTTTGGGGAAAGTTTTCCAGGGTCTCTTCATCTAGTAAAGTCACCCTGTTTCTGCTTTCCCTCAAGATTTTGTGCTTATGTCTATCATTGTGGCCAGTACTGGGGCAAAAATGTAATTAGAACATAATTTGTCATAATAAGAAAATCGAAACCTCTCCACAAATGGGGAATTGAAAAATCATGGAGAAGGCACGGGTGGGATGTTTCGAGAGAACAGCATTGAAACATGTATATTATCTATAGTGAAACAGATCACCAACCCAGGTTGGATGCATGAGACAAGTGCTTGGGCCTGGTGCACTGGGAAGACTCAGAGGGATTGGGTAGAGAGGGAGGTGGGAGGAGGGATCCAGATGGGGAATACATGTAAATCCATGGCTGATTCATGTCAATGTATGACAAAACCCACTACAATATTGTAAAGTAATTAGCCTCCAACTAATAAAAATAAATGAAAAAAAAAAAGAAAAATCATGGGTTATCCATCTGATGAGATATTTCAGAATCATTTAAAATTTTCTCCTTGAGGTGTTTTGTTTTGTTTTTTTTTTCTTTAAGATATAAAATTGGCTTTTATAATGTTACTTGGAAAAAGAAGGTACAAAATTGTACATACAAATGTATTTAAATTGATCAGTTTTATTGAGATATAACTGACACACAGCCCTGTATAATTTTAAGGTGTACAGCATAATGATTTGACTTACATACATCATGAAGTAATTATCACAATAATTTTAGTAAACATCCACATCCATCATATATAAACATACAATTTAAAAAAAAGAAAAAATTTTTTCTTATGAGAGCTCTTGGGATTTGTTCCCTTAACAACTTTCGTACACAATATGTGCTTAGTCACTTAGTAATGTCCGACTCTTTTTGACCCCATGAACAGTAGCCCACCAGGCTCCTCTGGCCATGGGATTCTCCAGGCAATAATACTGGAGTGGGTTTCCATTTCCTTCTCCACATACGTAATATAGAGCAGTGCTAATTATACTTTCATGGTGTACATTACATCCCTAGCACTTTATCTTGTAACTGGAAGTTTGTACCTTTTGACTGCCTTCATCTGATTCTCCCTTCCTTGACTCCCCCACCTCTGGTAACCACATGTCTGAGCTCTTCTTCCATAATTTTGTTTGTTTGTTGTCTGAAGTATAATTGACTTGCAACTCTATATTAGTTCCTAGTGCACAACATATCAATATTGTATTTAAACTGTTTTAAATATGCTTATGAAGACTTGAAGCTTATACATTAAAATATCTGTTCATTTACTTCAAAGTGAGTAAATATGGGTAAATGTTTATTTTTTATCTCTACTGTTCCATGTGTCCATCCATATTTTCTAGAATGAACATTCTTATTTTTGTAATGAAAAAAATTGTTCAAAATGAAAAGTGAATACAAAAAAAAATTCTGTTTTCTAATTCATGATACAATAGTGTATTTGTAATAGTTGATACTCATGCTACTCTGCATATCTAGAAGGTTATCAAGTTCCTGGAATTTGTGCTGTAGGTAGGCATAAAAAACATCACATATGATTTCTGATGAGCAGTCTTTCTCTTTTGGAAGCTTCTGCTCTTCATTCTAGTTCAGTATCTGGTGCCACAGTCCACCCACAGGAAGAGTGAACCCAGAAGACCATGAAATCACAGGACGAGCTCAGAGAATGCAGCCTGCCTAAACAAGGAGGTTGGGATTTGAAAAAAATAAAACACATACCTTACCTATGTTCTTCTCATTTCCTTGTGTTACTTCCCCTGACTCTGGCTAAAATGCTGACTCGATTGTTAGGCTTGTAGATGTGGATTCCAGCTTCTCTCTCATTTCTTTCCGTCTCCATTCTGCCCTGGCCTCAGCTCCTGAGCCGGTTCTTCCAGGGGTCCTGCTCTGAGAGAAATGAGGGTTCTGTGACTATAACTGTAACACAGCTCTGACTAGATATCAGAAAGAGAAAGAGCCATTTCATTTCAGGGTGGAGGCGTTGCACATGGCGTGGGTCAGGTGCTCGGAACAGGCTAGCAAACACCAACTGTGTGACAGTGGGACTCAAGCTATTTGTCTAGTGTCCCCTCCTTCAATCATCAACCCGGGGAAACATTTCACACTAGCCCAGGCTTACCACTAGGGGTTCAAACAAAGTGGAATAAGCCTCAGGAGGCTCGTCAGGGTGTCAGCAGGCAGAGGTGGGAAGAATTAATCGCAATGTTGAGTAATATGCACAGTAATACAGTTATATGCTAGTTAGACTGAAATGTATATGTGAATTTGCCTTGAAGTGTAAGCAGATATAAAGAACTGAGTTTTAAGAGTGGTGAGAATTTATCTCCCAGACGTGGGAAAAGGGAAGAAGAGGTAGATAAAGGGGTAGATAAAAGGACTTGTGTAGTGCTTCAGATGTACAAATAGGTGTATGTGGTGGGAGATGGTCATTCAATTGGTTAATACTTAGTGAGAACCCAGGTGTAGTAGGAGCTCTACTGGACACTCCTTTAGGCAATGGAAATCAGCATCTCAAGTTGGGCATGTATTATAGGAGAGAGAGAGAAAAAACATTAAAAGATGTAACACTTGCTCTGCTCTCAAGGAGGTGGAGTGCAAATTCCCACTCCTTTAGTGTGATACATAATAATTTCAAAGACTGAAATATGGAAAAGAGTGGGGAGAGAATAATTTTACAGTGGTGAAACCTGACAACCACTGCCTCAGCCTCACGGTCAAAGTCACCATCAACAGTGATGTCATGCTGACAGTATATATCCTTGATGTGATGGGATGGAAATGGCACTTTACCTCTGCTGTCTTTTTTCTCAAAACATGCGACCCCAGGCTAAAAATGAGGGGGAAAAAAAAGAACAAGCCAGAAATTTCAACAAAAAGACATGTCACACAATACATTACCAGTACTCTTGAAAACTTTAACAGTCATCCAAAGCAAGTAATGCATAAGAAATTATCAAAGCTAAGAGGAGCCTATGGAGACATAACAAATAAATGTACTCTGATACTCTAGATGGGATCCTGGACAATTAAGTGAACACTAAGGAAATCTGAATAGAACCTGGACTTTAATAGTGAACTAGTATTGTTTCACTCATTCTGACAAGTGTACTAAGTTAAGATGTTAATAATAGAGGAACCTGGGTGTGTAGAATATAGAGACTTCCTTTAGCATTTTTGTAATTTTTCTATAAATCTAAAATTGTTCAGGTCAATGGATGATATGTGCTGTGAAAAAAAGTAAAGTAGGGAATGGGGAGTAAGAAATTGGGGGGACAGAAGTTTCTTGGAAGGGATTGTAAGAGACTCTACCATGAGCAGGGGATAATTGTAAAAAAAAGGCTGGAATGAAGAGGGAAGAGCATGTCAGTCCCAACAGATGGCATGTTTCAAAGGCCTTGAGGCATTCTGAACTATGCTTGGTTGGTTTTAAGAACAGAAAACAGGCAAGTTTGGACAGAGTGCCAAGAACTTGTAGGAAGGTCACAAGATGAGGTAGAAGAGGACATTGAAGCTAGATTATGAAAAAGTTTAGAAGTCATAGTGGAGGATTTGAATTTGACTTGAAGTGAAATAAAACAATGTTATATGATTTGCTTCAAATATTTTCAAGATTTCACTGTCTGTTTGCATGGAGAGTAGACAGTAGAGGGCAGAGGCAGGGCATTCAGGGCACTCATTACAGTGCGGTAGATTGGTGGCGATGGGATACCAGAGCCAGGATGGTAGTGGTGGCATTGACAAGAAGTAGTTAGGATTTGGATGTATTTGGAAGAAACATGCCATGCCAATGCATCAGACATAGCAAGAAAAGAGGGGAAAAAAGAAAGAATGCTTGTAAAATCTTTCGAGCGCTTGAGTAGGTGGTGGTACCGTTTACAAAACTGAGGGAGACCTGAGGAGCAGCAGGTTTGAGAGGTAAACCAGGAGTTTGAATTTTGGATGTGTGACATTTGAGAAGCACATTAGGTCTCCAACCAGACATTCACATAAGTAGTTAAGTAGATGAATTTGGAGTACCAGGGTGAGATGAGAACTGAAATAAGCATTTAGGAGTCATCAGTTTGTATCAATGGTGCTTCAAGCATGAATGGTGAATTTATATAGGGAGTGGTTGTAAGTTAGAGGTGTTTGAAGACTGAGCCCTGTGGAACTCCAACATTTAAGGGTTGAAAGGAAGAGAATTTAACAAATGAATCTTCTAGGAAGGTAGAAGTAAAAGCAGGGATGATTATATTTCAGAAACCAAGTACAGGAATTGTTTCCAAAGAGAGGGAGAAGTCTACTGTGTCAAATGCTGTGGAGGGTTAAGTAAGATTAAGACTGGAGATTGGCAACTGAATTAGCTCCCTGGACAAAAGTAGTTTGAGGGAATGATGGGAATAAAGACATAATTGAATAAGTTCAAGAGAGATTGCAGAATAATAAAGTGAAAACTGTTAGTATAATCAACAAGATTTGCTGTCAATTTTGACAAGAAGAGGAAGCAAAAAGTATGGTAACTGGAGAATATGATTCAAAAGCAAGGTAAAGAATTATTTTTGATCGGGCTTGTATTAAGCATGATTTCAAGTTGAGAAAAACTATTCAATAAAGAAGGAATGATTGATTACCCAAAAGGAAATAGGGACAATTACAGGCACAAAATAATTTAGAGAAAAGGATAAATGGTATTCAGATGTTACCAAGTCCAAACTTACTCTGCTTACTGCAAAATAGGCCAATAAATCTGGGGGACAAGGTGTTGAGGCAAGCAATATGATTTTATTCAGAAATTCAGCTGACCAAAAAGATGGCAGACTAATGTCTCAAAATAACCATCTTGTTGGGGCCTGGGTGCCAGGTTTTTTCATGGGTCAAAGATGGGGGGAGGTGAGGAAACAAAGTAAAAAGGTAATTTAATTCTTGCAAATATCTCCTAGAATGGCAAACCTCAGGCACGGAGCTGTGTTAATTTCTTTCTTCTTACAGTCTAGAGGTGGATAAGGTTATGAACAAAGCTACTTTAGTTTAGCAGTCAGGCAGAGGGGGGCTGTGTTCCCTAAGGTAAGCCTTTATAAAAAGCCTTATAAAAAGCAGCAAAAAAAGGGTTAAAGCAAGAGGAATGGATTCACCATGGAGTCAAAATGGACTCTTTCTGGCTACAAGGATGTAAGCAGAGGGATCTACTTATATAGGGGTATGAGGAGTTAATTCATTCTATGAGAAAAATGGTTGGATGTAAGAGTGCAGATGAGATTAATGAACTTGGTGTCTTGAGACTGAAAATAGTCTTTGTCATCTAGTTTCTCAGAAAAATGAGAAGCAAAGCCACCACCTGAAAATGAGAAAGAGGAAGGCATTTGATATTTTAAAGAGTGAAGAAAAGGGGAGAAATAGTTGTTTCGGAGAGTGGGAGAGTAAATTGGCTGGTCTAACAGGTTTCCTAAGCAGAATTTAGGTCACAAATGTAAAGTAGGCCCGGCTGGCAGTGCTGTGATTTCTCGGCCGCAATCATACGTGCAGGCGCAGGAGAGAAGAGAAAAGGCTGGGTTTAAACGAGGGTTGGGATTCTGCAAAGGGTTATGGTAGAATGACGGGCAAGGAAGAGAAGGGCACATGCCAAGAGGGAGGATGACAGCAGACCAGAGATTCTGACTAGACAAGAAACGAAGTGATGAGCTGAAGGAATAAACCAGCTAGAATTTGGAGTTGTTAATAGATGTGATGTTGAATGGAAAAGCAGGTGTTGTTACCCAGAAGACGAGATGCCGTAGTTACTGGTAAGAATAAAGTCTGAGAAAAGAAAGACATAGGAAATGAGAATAGTTAAAGGAAGAAAGGTGGGGTGTCATCTAAGGTGACTGGAGGAGGAGAACAAGATATTGCAAACTAAGTATTAGATAATCCTAAAAGATGATGCTGTGAAAGTGTGTATGTCAGCAAATTTGGAAAACTCAGCAGTGGCCACAGGACCAGAAAATGTCAGCTGTCATTCCAATCCCAAAGAAAGGCAATGCCAAAAAATGCTCAGACCACCACACAATTGCACTCATCTCACATGCTAGTAAAGTAATGCTCAAAATTCTCGAAGCCAGGCTTCAGCAATACGTGAACCGTGAACTTCCAGTTGTTCAAGCTGGTTTTAGAAAAGGCAGAGGAACCAGAGATCAAATTGACAACATCTGCTGGATCATTGAAAAAGCAAGAGAGTTCCAGAAAAACATCTACTTCTGCTTTATTGACTACGCCAAAGCCTTTGACTGTGTGGATCACAATAAACTATAGAAAATTCTGAAAGAGATGGGAATACCAAACCACCTGACCTGCCTGTTGAGAAACCTGTATGCAGGTCAGGAAGCAACAGTTAGAACTGGACATGGAACAACAGACTGGTTCCAAATAGGAAAAGGAGTACATTAAGGCTGTATATTATCACCCTGCTTATTTAACTTCTATGCAGAGTACATTATGAGAAACGCTGGGCTGGAAGAAGCACAAGCTGGAATTAAGATTGCCAGGAGAAATATCAATAACCTCAGATATGCAGATGACAACATCCTTATGTCAGAAAGTGAAGAAGAACTAAAGAGCCTCTTGATGAAAGTGAAAGAGGAGAGTGGAAAAGTTGGCTTAAAGCTTAACATTCAGAAAACTAAGATCATGGCATCCAGTCCCATCACTTCATGGCAAATAGATGGGGAAACAGTGGAAACAGTGGCTGACTTTATTTTATTTTATTTTATTTTTGGCTCCAAAATCACTGCAGATGGTGATTGCAGCCATGAAATTAAAATACTCTTACTCCTTGGAAGGAAAGTCATGACCAACTTAGACAGCATATTAAAAAGCAGAGACATTACTTTGTGAATAAAGGTCCATCTAGTCAAGGCTATGGTTTTTCCAGTAGTCATGTAAGGATGGGAGAGTTGGACTATAAAGAAAGCTGAGTGCAGAAGAATTGATGCTTGAACTGTGGTGTTGGAGAAGACTCTTGAGAGTCCCTTGGACTGCAAGGAGATCCAACCAGTCCATCCTAAAGGAGATCAGTCCTGGGTGTTCATTGGAAGGACTGATGCTGAAGCTGAAACTCCAATACTTTGGCCACCTAATGTGAAGAGCTGACTCATTGGAAAAGACCCTGATGCTGGGAAAGATTGAGGGCAGGAGGAGAAGGGGATGTCAGAGGATGAGATGGTTGGATGGCATCACCGACTCAATGGACATAAGTTTGAGTAAACTCCAGGAGTTGGTGATGAACAGGGAGGCCTGGTGTGCTGGGGTTCATGAGGTCTCAAAGAGTTGGATATAACTGAGTGACTGAACTGAACTGAACTGAGCATCAAAAATGTTAGGAGCAGTAGTGGAGAAGTTAAGAGCTAATTCAGGTACAAAATCTTTCTGAACCACTTTGCTGTACACTTCAAAGTAAAACAACATTATGAATTAACTATCCTTCAATTAAGAAAATAGAATCCTGTTTTATAATATAGTCTATGTTTCAATAAATCACATTTGTTGGTTCTAAAAAAATTGAGAATATATGCACCAAAAACCTGGGAGGCTTGGGAAAGAGAAAGAAGCCATCTTCTGGAACTGGCAACAGAGATCAAGGAGAACATTTACCCCAGGCCCTGCAAAATAAGAAGAATATAATCTCTTGAGAGTGTTGCAAGGGTGGTATGACCACAGGGGAGAGACAGGTTTGTAGAATAGAAGGCAAAGAAGATATTCAGTGAAGTGGTTGAATATATAATATGGGGATTTTATTCTTCCTAAAGAGCTTTAATTCCAGAAGAAGTATTTTGAGGAATCTGGTAGGAATTAGCAGTTGAATCCAATCAGGGCACTTACAGCCTAGGAGATAGAAGAACATTTCTTAGACTTACCTCAGAAAGAGGGACTGCAAGGAACTACACTACCGTTCTTTGAGGGAAGGGCAGACATCAGTTCAAATGATCATTTCCTTCTTGGAGAAGGTCACTTGGGTCACTTGCAGTGGTACAGTAGGCAGTGTTGAAAGGAGGAAAGGTGATTGTGTGCTTCCCATAAATCCAGCTGTGAACATTGTTGACACCAGGAAATGAGACTGGGACAGCAAACTGAAGTCATGGGAAAGAGGTTTAGACTTGGTGTTTGAAATTAGGGTGCTGCAGTGGGTTGAGTGGTGACTCCTCCTCCCCAAATTGTATGTCCGTGCTCTAATCACAGAGCCTGGGAACATGACCCTGTTGAGGAAAATAAAAAATAAAATTCTTTACAGGTGTCATTAAGTTGAGGAACTTAAGTTGAGATCATTCTATATGTGTGGGCCCTAAGTCCAGTAAGTCTGTATAGGAGAAGGGACAATAGACCCACAAAGAAGGTTTTGTGAAGATAAGCAGAGAGCGGGGTGATCCAGCTTCAAGCCAGGGAATGGCAAGGACTGCCAGCAGCCACCAAAAGTTAGGAGAAAGTCACGAAACGGATTCTCTGGCAAGGTCTCTAGGGAGAACCAACTGAACACCATGATTTGATATTCAGCCTCCAGATGATAAAAGAATAAACTCCTGTTGCTTTAAGCCACCAAATTTCTGGTAATGTGTTATGAAAGTCCTAGGAAACAAATGCAAGTGTCTAAGTAAAGAACAATAGGGTGACATACATGAACATACATGGCTTTTTAGACTTTCAAGTTAACTAATTCTCAAAGAGGTTTGTCAGCAAATCTCTTGGGATCTCTTCAGCATGGAAGTGTTTATTTAACTGATATAAAAAGACCTTAAGTGTAATACTGAGTGCCTTTACAGTACAGTGTTAGAAATTATTTCATCTTAATGAATGAGGAAAGAGACTAGAATGGATGAGTTGAACAAGGGGGAAAAACAGTGTGTGCAAGAGAACACGCCAACTGTCTCACTTGGAGGTCTAACTCAAGCACAGGTCTTTGATGCTGTAGGACTCTTCCCGCATGAGACCAGCAAGAACTAACTAACTAACTGAGATGTCTTGGGGTGTTGAGGGGCAAGGCATTTTGGTCTGACCTGACTTTGTGCCTTGATCTAGAACAGCTCCCCCCAAATATCACAGAGGACAAAATAATGGAAGTCTGTAGAAATCCTCGTGGATTCTTTCGTTTGTTCTTTTAATAATAATCCTGGTAGTTTCCATGTTTTCCTCTAGGACGTAAGAAGCTTCCTTAATTTTGATCCTCTAAGGCAGATGCCATTGCTTTCTGGATCTATGTGTTTCTCCTCCATCTGGGGTAGCACAAGTGTCAGCCTGGTCTTGCCCACCTGGCAGATACTTCCTCTGGCTTCTCCATGCTGGCTGCTGGAGAGCTGTATTACTCCTTTGTATAGTCTTTTGACAAATATTTCATCTCTTACTCTAGATATAGAAAATACTTCAGAAAAGGTATAGTCAGTGGATGAGAAAGACTGACATGACATTTTTGTGTCAACATGTGAAGAGCTTGTGAATACATGAATGTAATTTTAGAAGATAAAGTTACTTAGGGAAAGAGACAAAAGGTATGCTGTAGCAATAGGGTAGTCAGGGACAAATTCTGAATGGGTGACATTAGAGCATAGACATACATTATAATGCATGTGGGGGAGAATATTCTAGACGGAGATGAGAGCAGGTGAAAATCCCTTAGACAGAATGAACTTGGCATATCTGAGTGACAACAGGGAGATCAAGGAAGATGTTTACTGAACCAGGAACAGAGATGATATTAGCAAGACAGGATTTTATTAAGTGGTATGGTTTTACATGGGGGTAGAATGGTGAGTAAGGCCACATAAACTGACTTCTGTTTCCAAAGTTTCACAATTGTTTTAGGGTAGAAAAGAGACAATAGGAAGACGTGAGTGAATTCTGGGAAACAACTTGAGAGGGTTTCTAAGTATTTGAGATAAGAAATGAGAGAGAGTCTAGGATGATAATGAAGGAAATGCTAGAAAACAAATGGATTCAAGATACATTTGAGGGTAGAGTCAACAGGATGTGCTGGTGAATTAAAAAGTGGGATGCCAAAAAAAGAAGAAGAAATCAAGGTAAACTCCAAGGCTCTTGACTGAACAATTGGCTGTACACTGATGACATTTATTGAGATAAGGAAGACTAGAAAATAATCATATTGAGAAAAAAAGTGGGAAACAAAGAGTTCTGTTTTTAGATATTTAAATTTGCAATCTAGCTCAGATGCTTAGGTGACGCATTGCATAGGCAGAGAGAAATATGAATCTGATGCTTAGGACAGAGATTGAAGCTGGAATTTGGTGTTTATAACCATAAATTAGAATGAGCTAAACTAGGCAGTAAGTGAAAGATGAAGTATCCATGCTGACATGTAGGGATGACAAAGGGGCCTGAAAAGTTCAAATCTATTAAATAAAAAAAGTGCTGCTGCGACACAAAGTATCCTTCCTTGCAAAAGGGATGGACACCTGTAAGATGGTATCAAAGGCTGATAAGAACTTTATCAACATTAAGTTGAAACTGTCTTTTGGTTCCCTTCCAATCACATTGGAATACTGGGTCAACTTACTACTCTTTGGTGACTTGTAGGGTGTGTGTATGTGTCTATGTACGTGAACTATCTGGATATGGATGACAGTTTTTGATTAAGAAGTGCATTTAAAATAGATTTTTTTTCTCATTGTAAAGTATTCTTCCTGAAATTCTCTACTAAGAAACATTGAGGCCACAAGTCTTTCAAAGAGATCTTGAGGCTATTGTGTCCTGGCATCAGGTCAGTACCTAAGAACAATTTAAGTTGGTATGACAGAGGATCATCTCAATGGGAAAATTTTTTTTAAACTTTGAGATGAGGAGTCAAAGTTTAAGAATAAAATCAGGACTGGAAATATTCATGTGTCTTACATATATAGTGAGCTTTAAAACCATGAGAGTGGTCATGTTTTCCAAGAGAGAAACATGTCAAGAGCAGAGAGAGTCAGACACAAGGTTGGATTCTCTATAAAGTAAATTCCTTCTTATGTAACTGTTAAAAGGGTAGATATAGAGAAGTGTTTCAACAGAATTAAGGTCTGTCACATGGCAGGTCTCTGTAAATCTTTAACCAGCTAATGAAAAAATGGAATAAATGAAGATATAGTTGAGAGGAAGAGAAACACCCCTGAGCAGAAATCTGAAAGAAACAGAAATTGGGGTAGAACCAAGGCAGAGCAGCATCAAGGAAGCCAAAGAATAGAGAATTCTAAGCACTGAGAAATTGTTTACTATATCAAATGAGGAAGAAGAATTCAGTTCACAAGGAATCAACATCCCAGCTTCATTGCTAACCTTGATGAGAACAATTTTAATATTAATAGCATATATTAGAATGCTAGGGAATACAGAGGAGCAGTCTTCCTGGAAGAAGTGATATTAGGCTTGAATCTTAAACAACTGGTAAGGGTTTTCCTGAAAAGTAAGAGAGGATTCGACATATTAGTTAATGTGTTTTAAGCATTTTGTATCTTGTTCCTCAACTAATCCTTGACAACTCTACGGCCTGTGAACCTCATAAATAGTACCTTACTTTAGTCAAGTGCTAATAATGAAAAGACAACTTTTTGAATACATAAGTGTGCCAGACACTTTGTAAAGTACTACAGTTCCCACAAAGGTGCTAGAAATACAGTCCAGTCTTTGGGATCCTTATGATGTATTTACAAATGGAAAATCAATCAAGTTGACTTAGAGATTATGTGTCTGACCCTATATTCTGCTTTAAGGGCCCAGAGATAAAACCCACAAAGCATGTCTGGGGAATTCACAATTTCACGGTGCTTAACACACAGGTTATAGACAATTACAGTTTCATATGATAAATGGTATGAGTACAAAGGGCTCTGGGTACAAAGAGGAAAGATATCTAACCTAGATCAGGAAGAGGTCATGGAAAGCACAGAAGGACTAGTAAACTTTGAGCTCAGTCTTATAGAAGACACTACATATAAACTCATCTGAGTAAAGTATAATGTCCTACAAGGGTTAATGCACACATCTGAAGAGGGAAGTTACATTTGAGTATTTAGAATAAATACCTGAAAAGTAAGATAGGAGGGTGGAAACAATGAGAAAAAAAAGCCTAGAAAGGGTGAATTTTGGCTGGAAATTGATGGCATTATATTATTCAGAAGACTGTGACTTTCTAACCTTTCAATGATGCCATATTTCTTAGTGAGCCTTCAAATAACGTCATCTTTATTAACAGCTTCTACAAACCTACTAGTACGTTGTAGTTCTGCTTCAGCACTTCTGGATCCCAAATGGTCATCATCAGTCATTTCAAAGCCTTAGCTTATTTTATTTATGACTTGCTCCAATAAACACAATATTCCTACATGGAATTTAATGTGAACTTCTGTCAGTGATTACTATTCAACATGTGGCCTCTAATCTCCTCTGCACCCCATGGTACTTAATGAGCACTCATTCAGCCAGAATTTATTGAGCACTTGCTACATGACTGGAACTGGGCCCAGTGCTTTAGAGCAGTGTTTCTGAACTTATATTTTCTTTGACCAAATATTAATGTCATCCTTCCTTTAATATCAATTGAAATTTCAAAATTTTCTTAAAAACAATAGCATTTAATGGAATAAATATAGAGCAAATTAATTTTGATCTCGAAAGGCATGAGGGCCTATCTTGGCTCATATAATGACTACAGGAAGACAAGAATGAATCTGCTTGCTTGTGAAAAGTTTTACCCTAAAATTAGGTATTCATTCAACATATATTTATCAAACCTCAGGTGTGTGCTGATCACTGACCATATTTGGGATGTATCATTCAGAGCAACATGTTAAAAAAGAAAAACAAAACTGACATAGAGTTTTTGTTCCAGGAGGTTTAGACAGAAAGTATACACATGTATAGTAACTAAATGTAAAAAGTATTTTAAGGTGAGAAGTACTATGGTAAAGAGTTAAGAGCTATGGGAGGGTTGGGTGGACATTGCTCTTCTAAAGAAGGAGGTAAACACCAGCTTTACTGAGGAGGTTACATTTGAGCAAAGAGTTGAAAGGATTCAAGGAGGAGCATTCCAAGCGCAGAACACAGCCAGCATGAAAGTCTTACAGTGGGAGTGGGCCAGGTGAGTGGAGGAACAGGAAGATGGCCTGACACCCTGAAGAGAGTGGGGTGAGTGTCAGCCAGAGTGGAATAAGTGATGGTCAGAGAAGATGTTAGAGGTGGGGAGAGATTCTTTGTGTGTGTGTGTGTGTGTGAAAGAGAGAGAGAGAGAGAGGAATCTTTAGTGAGTCACCTAAACAAAGATTAGTTTTCTAATGAAGTCTGTGGTACACTTATTAGTGCAAATAATGGCCTCAAAAACATGTTTGGAAGGATGCAGGACAATGGAATTAAATCTTTCACAAAGCTGCCTTTGAGTTCTTTTGCCACAGACCATGCAATGGTTAATTCCAGAGATGGATATGGAGGGCCCTGGAGGGAGGCTACCTTTGTTCAAGCCCTGGCTCCATGACTTCTAGGCTAAGTTCTTTCCAGCAAGTTCCCTAAGCTTTCTGTGTCTCATTTCCTCATGGAAAAAGAAACACTAGTCTTTCCATCATACTGATGCTGTGGGAATTAAGTGAGATAATACAGGTAAGACACTTGGAGGTTTTGAAGTTCAAGGTGGTTGATGGCAAAAACCCCTGTCAGACACATACTAAATTCTCAGTCGATATCACCTATTATTGTAGGAGAGAAGAGAGGGTTTCCTTCATGTGTTTGGTGAAAGTTTTTCACTCTGATGTCAGGAAAATATCTTCTGTGGACACAATAGATGAGATTTGGTACTTTCCCTCAAATCATTTTAAAGAGCTGTGTCCTTGAAAGTCTCATCAGTCTGAGAAGATGAAGAGATGTTTTAGTACCAATTCTCAATGTTCATAGATATATTTTGGCTATAAATGGTTGAAGTATATCATAATGAACAAAAGTATTGGTATTTGTCCCCAAGGTTTTTATGTTCAGTGTATCCAAAGCTTCAAAAATAAGTTTTTATTTGCTGAACATAGCTACAAAATATAACTCCAAGTAGTTAGAGCAAATGATTAAGTTTGCCTGAAATAGTTCAGTTCCCATTGACCATTAATTGCCATATAATAGAGGAACTTTGGAATTGGTATTCAAATTTGCACAGAGGAGGGCAAACATTTTTATCTTTATTTGTTTTCAGTGTTACCAAATGACAGTTGTCACAGCAAGGCTGAAGGCCTCTTGTCAACTAGCAGGCAGAGTTTTGGTTGGCCCCATGGGATACAGAATAATGGGGGAACTTTTAAAAACTGAAGTACACCTGTAACTACACATTAATGTGTTTTGTTTTCCTTTTTATCTTTCTTTTCCTTTTCTTTCGGAAATTCTCACCACCCTAGTAAGGCAAGACTGGCTCACAGTCAGAACATGAACTATTCATTAATTTCAAACTCAGCTTGTTCACTCTTTAATGTTTGACACAACATTAAAGAAAACAAATCAGTTTTTATAAAAGTAGTATCTTAGGTTACAGAAAGCATCAATTATTCTGCATACTGTTGAGCACAATTTCTATAATCAGTGGAGGTATTAAATCTAAAAAAACAAAAGAGTGATAGTCATATGTTTGAAAAATATTGTTGATCTCTTTAGCTATATTACAAATTTGGCACTTAGCTAAAATATCTTTTAAAATTTGTAATCTGAGCGTTATTTTCCAAAGCAGTTAGTCTGTGAATTTTATAAGTTCTCCATTGTTAAAGATTTAAATTTTTTAAATAGTCTTTTTTATTTCATAAAAACTTTCTTAGCTTTGAAAGTGAAAGTCAGTCAGTAGTGGCTAACTCTTTGCAACCCCATGGACTGTAGTCCACAGAATTCTCCAGGCCAGAATATTGGAGTGGGTAGCCTTTCCCTGCTCCAGAGGATCTTCCCAAATCAGGGATGGAACCCAGGTCTCCCACACTGCAGGCAGATTATTTACCAGCTGAGCCACAGGGGATGCCCAAGAATACTGGAGTGGGTAGCCTATCGCTTCTCCAGCAGATCTTCCTGACCAAGGAATCAAACTGGTGTCTTCCGCATTACAGGTGGATTTTTTACCAACTGAGCTATCAGGGAAGCCCAAACTTGAAACTGAACTGCCTTAAGCCTGTGGGCTTGGATAACTGATATTATTTAGTTCAGTATTGCTTTCCTTCATGTGCAAGAAAAATTCTTTGTAAAAAAAGGAGTCAACCTACTAAATAAAAAAAATATTTAAAAAATATAATATATAAGCATTTTTATTCAAATAATTTTAAGTCAAGAGCACTTGGGTCAAGTTTAAGATATACAATACAGAAGAATTTCTACATTATCTCTTGTATATAATACAAACTGTGAATGTACTGAAGCTTGGCATTGACCTTGATATTTTACCAAAATCAGGTATTTTGATTCTATTTTGGTCTTCAAAAGGCTGACCATCTACTTCAATGTAATTTTGATTCTATAGTCAGATACATTACCATCAATCTAAACACAATAAAGTCTTTAGTGTCATAAACAACACATACCATTTGAATTTATTAATACCTAAATATTCCTTTTCAGATATAGGAAGGCTTCTACAGATAAGTTGAAATGAACAATTTTCTGCCTACTTTACACATAAAAAATTTTTCACCTAATTGAAGTATAAATGTAATTATCATTACAAATTGATACATTTAAATATATGTTAAAAACCAATTAAACCTGTTAAATTTATGTTGAAAACCAATAAGGAATGCATCAGTGAGACCATTTTGTCCTGGGCACTTTTGGATTACAGATTCAATCTCCTTATTCATTACTGGTTTCTGTTTAGACCTTATATTTCTTCTTGATTCATTCTTGATAAGTTGTTTGTTTCCAAGAATTTATCCATTTCTCTTTATTATCCAATAAATTGGTATATAATTGCTCATAGTTGTCTCTTGCAATCATATTTTTATGGCATCATTTATAGTATTTCATTTCTAATTTTGACTCTTCTTTCTTTTTGTCTTAGTTAATCTACTTACCTTAGTTATTTTGTCAATTGTTTATCTTTTCAAAAAAGCAAGTTAATTTTCTTGATTTTTTTTCATATTGTTTTTCTATTCTATGCTCTATTTCCTTCCTTCTGCTAACTTCAGGTTTAGTTTGGTTTTTTTTTTTTTTCTTCCTTTTCTAGTTTTTTGAGGTATAAAATTTGTTGTTTATTTAAGATCTTTCTTCTTTTTTAACACTGGCATTTATAGCTACAAACCTTCCTCTTAGTACTGTTTTTGCTGCATCTGAAACTCCAGTACTTTGGCCACCTGATGTGAAGAGTTGACTCATTGGAAAAGACCCTGATGCTGGGAGGGATTGGGGGCAGGAGGAGAAGGGGACGACAGAGGATGAGATGGCTGGATGGCATCACCGACTCGATGGACATGAGTTTGAGTAAACTCCAGGAGTTGGTGATGGACAGGGAGGCCTGGCATGCTGCTATTCATGAGGTTGCAAAGAGTCGGACACGACTGAGCGACTGAACTGAACTGAACTGAGAAGTTTTAATGGGGCTTCCCTGGTGGCTCAGTGATAAAGAATCTGCTGCCAATGCAGGAGATGTGGGTTTGATCCCCAAGTCGGGAAGATCCCCTGCAGAAGGAAACGGCAGCCCACTCCAATGTTATCACCTGGGAAATCTCATGGACAGAGGACTCTGGTGGGCTAGTCTCCATGGAGTCACAGGAGTTGCGCATGACTCAGCAACTAAGCAACAACACATAGTTTTGATATGTTGTGTTTTGATTTTCATTTGTCTTAAAGTATTTTCTAATTTCCCTATGATTTCTTTTTTACCTATTTGTTTTTCAGAAGCCAGTTATTTAATTTTGACACATTTGTGAATTTTCCAGTTTCCCTCCTATTATTGATTTCTAGATTAATATTCATATCATTGTGCTTGCAAAAAGTACTTGGTATTATTTTTTATTATTTTTATTAATACTTGGTATTAATGTTTTAAATTTTTTACAAATTATTTTGTGAACTAAAATGTCATCTACCCTAGAAAATGTACCACAGGCTCTTGAGAAAAATCTGTTTTCTGTTGTTGTTGGGTAAAATACTCTGTATATCTGTAAATCCATTTGGTCTATATGTTCTTCAAGAAGAATTAACACTAAACCTTTTCCAAAAATTTGAGGAAGAGGGAACATTTTCAAGTTCATTTGTGAGACCTGCTACTATCCTGATGCCAAAGCCAAACTAAGATCATACAAGAAAAGAAAACTACAGACTAACAGCCCTGATGAACACAAATGCAAAGATCTTCAACAAGATACTTGTAAACTGAATTCAATATCATTTCTAATAGATCATACATAATTACCATGTAGAATTTATCCCTGGGATGCAAAGATAGTTCAAGATACACAAATCAATTAGTGTGATACATCTCAACAGAATGAAAGATGAAAGTCAGATGACCATCTTAACTGATGTAGAAAAAGTATTTGACAAAAGTTAACACCCTTTAAGTATAAAAATACTCAGTAAATTATGTATATGAGAAATTTGCCTCAACATAATGAAAGCCTTTTATGAAAATCCCACAGCTATCATCATGAAGTTTGGTTAAAAAACTTTTCCTCTAGGATCAAGGATGACTACTCTTACCACTCCAATTAAACATAGTACTAGAAATTTTACCCAGAGCAATTAGGCAAGAAAGAAAGAAAAGGTGTCCAAATCAGAAAAGAAGATGTAAAATTATCTTTGTTCGGAGATGATCTTATTGCAGAAAATTCTAATCACTGCACAAAAAATGTGAGACTAACAAATACATTCAGTAAAATAGTTGAACACAAAATTAACCTATGAAAATCAGTTGCATTTGTATACATTAAGGGCATACTAGCCAAAAAGAAAATCAAGAAGACAATCTTATTTACAGTTAAAGTGAAAGTCACTCAAGTCATGTCTGACTCTTTGTGACCCCATGGACTGTATAGTCTATGGGATTCTCCAGGCCAGAATACTGGAGTGGGCAGCCTTTCCCTTCTCCAGGGGATCTTCCCAACACAGGGATCGAACTCAGGTCTCCCACCTTGCAAGTGGATTCTTTATCAGCTGAGCCACAGGGGAAGCAACAATACTGGTGTGGGTGGCCTATCCCTTCTCCAGCAGATCTTCCTGACCTAGGAATCAAACCAGGGTCTCCTGCATTGCAGGAGAATTCTTTACCAACTGAGCAATCAGGGCAGCCCTTATTTACAGTAACATAAAAATAAAATACTTAAGAATAAACTCAACTAAAGTGATAAAAGATTTGTACACTGAAAACTACCGTCAACTGGTGAACAAAGTTAAAGACACAAATATTAGGTTAGTGCAAACATAATTGTGATTTTGAACCATGAATTCCAAATGATTATATTAATAATACACATCTTTATTAATCAAAATAGGAACCATTACAAGCAACATAATTTTTCCAGTGAGAAAACAGTTCGTTTATTCCTGTAGCATGTAAATCTGTGCTTTGGGATTCAAAGAACTCTTGGAAAGCATTTTCTGCCTCCTGCTGGTTGTGGAAGCATTTTCCCTGCAAAAAGTTGTTGAGATGCTTGAAGAAGTGGTAGTTGGCTGGTAAGAGGCTGGGTGAGTATGGCAGATGAGGCAAAACTTCCATAGTCCACTTCCTTCAAGTTTTAAAGCTTGGACATTGCTGTGGAGAATAGTTAGACCCTTTTTATTGACCAATGCCGAGTGTAGGCATTACAGTTTTCAGTGCTTCATATCTATTTGCTGCACCTTGGCCTGGAGAATCCTGTTTAAAAAGGAGCCTGGTGGGCTACAGTTCATGGGGTTGCAATGAGTTGGACATGATTGCGTGACTAACACTTTCACTTTCATCGAGTTGCTGAGCATACTTCTCAGATATAACGGTTTCACCCAGGATTCAGAGAGCTGTAGTGGTCAAGAGCAGACCACCAAACAGTGACCATGATCTTTTTTTTGGTGCAAATTTGGCTTTGGGAAGTGCTTTGGAGCTTCTTCACAGTCCAACCACTAAGCTTGTTGTCCCCAGTTGTTGCAAGAGATATACTTTTTGTCACAAGTCACAATCCAGTCATGAAATGGTTCACTGTTGTTGCATAGGATAAGAGAAGACAACATTTAAAACTGATGATTTTTTTTTTTTTTTTAATCTTTGGTCAGCTCAAGAGGCACCCACTGATTGAGCTTTTTCACCCTTCCAATTTGCTTCAAATGCTGATTGGCCATAAAATGGCTGACATTGAGCTCTTCAGCAATTTCTCATATAGTTATAAGAGAGCAGCTTCAGTTATTGCTCTCAATTGGCTGACCACTACACTCTTTGTCTTCAAGGTTCCCGTCTCTTTTGCAAAACTTCTCAAAGCATCGCTGCACTGTATGTTTGTTAGCAGTTCTTGGGTCAAATGTGTTGTTGAGTTGTCTCCTCTGCTTTATGATCCATTTTGAACTCAAAAAGGAAAATCATTCAAATTTGCTTTTTGTCTAACATCATTTCCATAGTATAAAACAAATGTAAAATACACAGCAAGTAATAAGTCATTAGCAAAATACCATAAGGCCAGAAATCTGCATTAAAATGATGTGTAACATAACCACATTTATTTAAGAATATATTCCAATATCAAGTGGCAAAGTTCAACAATGCAAAATCACAATTACTTTTGCACCAACCTAATACTAGGAAAGGCACCCCCAGTTCATGGATTGGAAGACTTAATTAAAATGTCCATACCACCAAGAGTGATACAGATTGAAAGCAACTCCTTCAAAATCTGAATGACACCTTTTAATAGAGATAGAAAAATCCATTCTAAAGTTCACATGAAATCACAAAAGTCCCTGATAACCAAAGCAATCTTAAAAATGAACAAAGAAGGAAGCATTGCATTTCCTGATTTCAAAGTATATATAAGCTCACAGCAATTAAAGCAGTATGATGTAGGGATAAAGCTGAACAAAGAGAGTAATAGTATAGCAAGACCAGAAATAAGCCCATACACTAATGGGCTTATTAGTGGTCAACTAATAAGTTGACTGGTCAACTAATTTTGGTCAACTAATTTTGACAAGGATGTTTAGAATACAAAAGGAAATAATTTCTTCAGCAAATGGTGTTCAGAAACTGGTTATCCACATGCAAAAAAAATAAAACTGGACCCTTATCTTATACCATGCAAAAAATTAAATCAAAACAGACTTGCGATTTAACATAAGACCTAAAACTGTAAAACTCTTAGAAGAAAACATAGAGAAAAAATCTTCATGACACCAGTTTAGGAATGACTAATAGAATATGACACCAAAAGCCCAAGCAACAAAAGCTAAATTAGGTAAGTGGGTTGACAGTAAGCTAAAAACATGGGCACAGCAAAAGAAATAATCATCAGAGTAAAAAGGCAACCTATGGGTGAAAATATTTGCAAACCATATACCTGATAAGTGGTTGAAATCCATAACATATAAGGCACTACTACAACTCCACAACAACAGCAAAAATAATCCAATTAAAAAATGAGCAAAGAAACTTACAGGTCATTAAAAAAAAAAAAGGAATGGCTAACAAGTTCATGAAAAGATGTTCTACATCACTAACCCTCAGAGAAATGCAAGTCAAATCAAAATAAGGTATCACCTCACACCTATTAGAATGACAACTGTAATTTTTTTTAAAATAAGAAGTACTGGTGATAATATGGAGAAACTGGAACTCTTATGTACTGTTGGTGGTAATGTGAGATGGTGCAACCACTATGGAAAACAGCATGAAGTATGTATACCCTAAGGAACATTATTCAACCTTGACAAGGGAGGAAATCCTGCCATTCCTGACAACATAGACATGCCTTGAGGGCATTGTGCTAAGTAAGTCAGTCAGTCTGAGAAGGAGAAATGCTCTCTGGGAAGGAGAAATGCTCTATTATTCAACTTATATGATGTATGTAAAAGAGTCAAATTTGTAGTGAGAGTGAGTAGAATGGTGGTTTCCAGGGACTTGTGGGAGGGGGAAATGGGAAGTTTCAGTTCAGACATTAAGTTTCGGTTATACAAGATGATTAAGTTCTAGAGATCTGCTATACAATATTGTGCCTATAGCTAACAATACTGTACTTGCACTTATACATTTGCTAAGATGGTGTAGTTCATGTTAGTGGTTCTTCTTCGTTTTTTAAATAGAGGACATTTAACATCTTTGTGCTGAACAGAACACATTTCAAGCAGAGCAGAGCAAAGGTTGGGAGTACATGAGGGAGGGGACGGAGGGCCCCCTGCCTCTTGAGAGAGGTGTCTTGTGAAGCAGCGTATATGAGGGTTTCTTGGGAAATAGTCCAGGGAATCTTCTCAGCAAATAAGTCTGGCCTGGGATGTCATAAGCATTGAATACACTCAGTTCTTGCCCTTAAATTGGGGGCCCCTTAGGGGATCTGTGGAGGGGACCCAGTGATGGGGGCCTTGGTCTTTTTAACTGTTCTTAACACAATTAACAATAATAAAGAATAAATAAAAAATTAAAAAGCAATGATGAATTCACAGATAATTAAATAGCAACATAAACCAGTTGTACCATAAATATTAAGGAAGAGTATGTTAAGTAGTGAATTTAGATATAATGTAATGTTCTTTTGAATTAACAAAATTTAGAAAAGGTTGAAACATTATTAAAATGCACTATACAATGTGTTAGTAATACTTTAAAAAATTTTTGGATGGATTATTCTTTTTCTGAAAATAATATATGGAGGTGAAATTCATGCAACATAAAACTGACCCTTTTCAAGTGAAAAATGGCCACCTGATGCAAAGAACTGACTCATTAGAAAAGACCCTGATGCTGGGAAAGATTGAAGGCAGGAGGAGAGGGGAATGACAGAGGGTAAGATGGTTGGATGGCATCACCGACTTGATGGACATGAGTTTGAGCAAGCTCCAGGGGTTGGTTATGGACAGGGAAGCCAGGTGTGCTGCAGTCCATGGGGTTGCAAAGACATGACCGAGAGACTGAACTGAACTGAAAGTGAAAAATTCAGTGATACTGATACATTTACGAAAAGCTTTACAGCCTCCACGTTTATGAAGTTCCAAAACATTTCCATTATGCTTATGCCAAAGTAGAACTCACTCACATTATAGTTTTTCCCTATTCCCTCCTCCCCTCTGACCCTGGAAACCACCAACACTGTTTTTCTGTCTCTATAGATTTAACTCTCCTTGATATTTCATATACATGGGACTCTATGATATGTGAGGGCTTCCAGGTGGCACTAGTGGTAATGAATCAACATGCCAATGCAGGAGACATAAGAGACATGGGTTCTATCCCTGGGTTGGGAAGATCCCCTGGACTAGGGCATGGCAACCCACCCCAGTATCCTTGCTTAGAGAAGCTCATGGACAAAGGAGCCTAGCAGGCTATATAGCCCATGGGGTTGCAAAGAATCAGACGTGACTGAAGTGACTTTGCACGGAGCACGATACCGTTTGCATCTGGCTTCTTCCCTTTAGCATGCGGTTCTGAAGTTTATTCACACTGTAGCCTGCATCGGTACATCCTTTATTTTGATGACTGAGTGATAGTCCATTGAACAATTTGCTGATGCGTTCATTTTTGATGGACATTTGGTCAGTTTGCATCTTTTAGCTATTGTGAATATAACTGCCACAAACATACAAGTAAGGGTGCTTGTCTGGGTACCTGTGGATATATAATAGTGTAATTACGGGTTCATATGGTCTTTGGATGTTTAACTTCTTGAGGAACTGCCAAAATATTTTCCACAATGTTGAACAATTTTACAGGACTGCCTTCACTACATGAAGATTCTATGTCCCCACATCCCTGCCAAACTTACTATTTTCTGGTCTTCTGATCTCTAGTTGTTCTCGTGTGACTGAAGCAGTACTTTTATTTGCATTTTTATTTGCATTGTTGTGACTTTTATTTGTATTTTTCTAATGCTGAATAGCTTTTACAATTTTTTTTCCTTTGAGAACACTGCCCTTCCTCTGGCACTAGTGACATCATACTTACATCACTGCTGCTGCTGCTACTGAGTCTCTTCAGTCGTGTCTGACCCTGTGTGACCCCATAGACAGCAGCCCACCAGGCTCCGCTGTCCCTGGGATTCTCCAGGCAAGAACACTGGAGTGGGTTGCCATTTCCTTCTCCGACTTACAGCCCTAGGGTCTCCCAATTCACTCCATCGTGGAAGTGCCCCTGTGCATCCCCTTAGGATGGTGTCCTCTGACCTGGAATCCATGGAAACCGCAGGGCCTGTCTTTGTCTGCTTGCCCAGGTTCATCTGGGGTGCCTGATGTCCCCCCACTGCCCTCAAACGGTATCAGGTGACTCCAGACTTCACTCACAAGCCCCTCTGCCATCAGGTGGATGGTGAAGTTCTCATCTGCCTCTTTCTGATTTTACCAACACACTGAAATTTCCAGGAGTCTCTATCCTTATAAGCCCGGCTGGTGTATGTGACTGTCTCCCTGATTTGCAATGTCCGCGGCCAGAAGCGCCTGGTGCCCCGAGGCAGGCTCCGGGCCACCTCAGCCTACCAGCCTGAGGAAGGTCACCGCTGCCCCCAGCTCGCAGGCTGACCTTTGACCTCTCACACTGAGGCTTGGAGCACTCCAAGCTCCTATGCATGCTCACTGGGTTTTTTCACTGTGCTTTTCAGGCATTCCTGTATCTCCTTTGGACAAATATGTGCTAAAGTCTCTTTCTTCTTCTTAAACTGAGTAGTTTGTCTTTTTGTTGTTCACTAGTAAGATTTCTTTTATGTTCTAGATACTGAAACCTCATCAGAAACGTAATTGGTATATAATTTTCTCCAGTTCTCTAAGTTTTCTTTCATCTTCTTGATAATGTCTTCTGACACATTAAAGTTTTTAATTTGGAGTAAGTCCAGTTTATCTCTGTATTCTTTCGTTGCTTGGGCCTTCTTTGTCATTTCTAAAAAGTTCATTACCAAGTCTGATGTCTTGAAGATTTTCATCTATATTTTCTCCTGTGTTTTATGGTTTTAGCTGTTGTATCTAGCTCATTTATCCATTTTGAGATTATTTTTGTATATGGTAAAATGTTGGGTCTAATTTTATTCTTTTGAATGTTGATATCCAGTTTTCCCAACACCATTGGTAAAAGAGACTGTTCTTTCCCATATAGTCATCATGGACCGGCTCAGAAATCAACAGAGGGAATGGCAACCCACTCCAGTGTTCTTGCCTGGAAAATCCCGTGCACAGAGGAGCCTGGTGGGCTACAGTCCATGGGGTCTCAAAGAGTCAGACCCGCCTGAGCAGCTATCACTTTCTCGTTAATAGATGTATAGGTTCACTTACGCATGCTCAAGTCCAGTCCACTGATCTCTATGTTTGTGCGTGTCATTGCCACACTACTTTGGTTACTATAGCTTTGTAGAAAGTGTTGAGGTTGGGAAATGTGAAACCTCTGACTTTGCTCTGCTCTTTCAAGATTGTTGGCTACTTAGAGACATGTTAAATTTCATATAACTTTAAGCACTGGATTTTCCAATTTTTCTAAAAAGGCCATTAGAGTTTGGACAAGGATTTCAATAAATCTGGAGATCATTTTGACATCTTAACAATATTAAGTCTTCCAATCTATGAAAAGGGGGTGCCATACCATTTATTTAAATCTTCTTTAATTTGTTTCAGCTGTGTTTCAAAATGTTTAATATGTATATCTTGTACCTCCTTGGTTTTTATAAGTATTTCCTAGGTATTTTATTCTTTCTTAAATTATGACAAAATATGCATGACACTTTAACCATATTTAGTATAAAATTTAGTGGCATTAAATATAGACAATAATCAATTCAATTCTGAATTTTTCATAACCTCAATCATATACTCTATACCATTAAACAATAATTCTCTATTAGCCCATCCTTTCCTCACTGAATGGTCTTGGCACTTGAAGCATTTTGCTAGGACTGCCGTAAATTGTGAGGTCACTTTCCTTGACATTTTGCTAGCCTTTTCTCTCTGTGTCTTCACATGGTTTTCCCTCTGAACCTGTGTCCAAATTATCTTTTCTCATAAAAACATCACTCATAGAAGGTTAGGGCCCACTCTAATGACCTAATATTGATTTAATTACCCTTCCATTACATTTGCTATCTAACACACTGGGAGTTAGGAGTTCAGCTTTTGAATTCTGGGAAGATATAATTGGACCCACAAGTTGCAACCTAGTCAAAAAGCATTTGATGACAAATGCAGATGTTTCTTCTTGTTGTTGTTCAGTTGCTAAGTCATGTCAACTCTGTGACCCCATGGACTGCAGCATGTCTGGCCCACCTGTCCTTCGCTATCACCTGGAGTTTGCTCAAACTCATGTCCGCTGAGTCAGAGATGTTATCTAACCATCTCTTCCTCTGCTGCCTCTGTCTTTGCCTTCTATCTTTTCTTGCATCAGGATAGGGTCTTTTCCAATGAATCAGTTCTTCACATCAGGTGGCCAAAGTATTGGAGCTTCAGTATCAATCCTTTCAATGAATATTCAGGTCTGATTTCCTTTAGGATTGACTGATTTGATCTCCTTGCAGTCCATGGGACTTTCAGTAGTCTTCTCCAGACCACAATTCGAAAGTGTCAGTTCCTTAATGCTCAGTCTTCTTTATGGACCAACTCTCACATCCGTACATGACAACTGGAAGAACCATAGCTTTGACTATACAGAATTTTGTCAACAAAGCAATGTCTCTGCTTTTTAATACAATGTCTAAGTTTGTCTCTATTTTCTATCATTGTTATACATATCTGTTTTCATGTCAGAATCATATTGTTTTATTTACTGCATTTGTGTTATGAGTTTTGAAATTAGGAAATGTGGGTTTTCCAAATTCTTCTCTGATTCTGGCTATTCAGGGTCCCCTGATATTCTGTATGAACTTTATAATGAACTTTTCTATTTCTGAAAAAAAAAAAAAAAAAAAAAAAACCCACATTGTTAGGATTTTGATAGAGATTGTATTGAATCTGTAGATCACTTTGAGCAATATTGCCATCTTAAAAATATTAAATTTTGCAGTCTATGAATATCTTCATTTTTGTCTCTATTTTTTTCTTCAATGCTTTTAGATTTCAGTGTACAAGTTTTTAATTTCTTTTGTTGGATTTATTCCAAGGTATTTTATTCTTTGGATGCTATTTTAAATGTAATAATTTTAATAATTTAGATTTTAATAATTTCTTTTTCAGATTGCTTGTTGTTAGTTGCTTTTTAAATAATTGATTTTGGCATGTGGATTGTAAATGCTGTAACTTTGCTGAATTAGTTATTAGCTCTAACAGTTGTTTTTTTTTAATTATTGTTGGATCTTTAGAGTTTTCTACATATAAGACTATTACTATTTTTGCAGAGATAATTTTACTTCTTCCTTTACAATTTGGATGACTTTTTTGGGCTTCCCTGGTAGCTCAGTTGGTAAAGAATCCACCTGCAATGCAGGAGACCCTGGTTTGATTTCTGGGTCAGGGAGATCAGCTGGAGAAGTGGTAGGCTACCCATTCCAGTATTCTTGGAGTTCCCTTGTGGCTTAGCTGGTAGAGAATCCACCTGCAGTGAGGGTGACCTGGGTTCAATTCCTGGTTTGGGAAGATCCCCTGGAGAAGGGAAAGGCTACCCACTTCAGTGTGCTGGCCTGGAGAATTCCATGGACTGTATAGTTCATGGGGTCCCAGAGAGTTGGACATGACTGAGTGAGTTTCACTTTCACTTTATTACCTTTTGTGTCGTAATTACTCTGGGTATGGCTTCCAGTACTCTGTTGAACAGAAGTGGCAAAAGCAGGCATCCTTGCTTTTTCCTGATCTTAGGGAAAGAAAGCTTTCTGTTTTTCACCTTTAAGTATGATATTAGCTTGTCTTATTTATTTATTTATTTTACCATATAGTCTTTATTAAGTTAAGGAAGTTTCCACCTATCTCAGGTATGTAGAATGTGTTTATTATGAATGGACATTAGGTTTTATCAAGTGCTTTCCTACATCAGTTGAGATGATCAGATTTTTTCCCCTTCATTTCACTGCTTTATTTCATTAAGTGCATAATAAATGTACATTACATCGATTGATTTTCATGTATTGAACCATCCTTACATTCCAAGAACAAATCTCACTTGGATATAGTATATAATACTTGAAATATCCTGTTTGCCTGTATTTTGTTGAGTTGTTTTTCATCTGTATTTATGAGATATTGTTCTGTAATTACTTTTCTTGTGCTGCCTTTAACTGGTTTTGATGTAAGGGTAATGCTGGCCTCATGGAATGATTTAGGAAGTGTTTTTGCCTTTCTTATTATTGAAGGAGTTTGAGAAGTAATAGTGCTTTTATTATTATTATTATTGGAATGTGATTGCTTTAAATGTTGGGCTGATTTCTGTTCTACAACAGTGTGAACCAGTCATAAGTATACATACGTCCCCTCCCTCTTGAGCCTCTCCCCCACCCGCCTTTCCACCCCTCCAAGATATCAAAGAGCACCAGGCTGAGCTCCCTGTGTTATACAGCAAGAGAAATATCAGTTTTAATTCCTTTTTAAATAATGTTAAATGTCATCAATGCCGCCACTGGGTCAGGGTATTTCTTTGGAGGCTTTTGATTACTGACTTAAGCTCTTTGCTTGTTAAAAGTTTATTTAGATTTTCTATTTGTTCTTAAGTCAGGTTTGGTATTTTATGTATTTCTACAAACTTTTCCATTTAATATGTGTTTTTTAACTTGTTGATATATAATTATTCATAGTATTCTCTAGTAATCCTTTTAATTTTGGTAAAGTTGGTATTACTGTCCCAGTTTTCACATTTGACTTTAGGTGTTTGTATCTTCTAATTTTTCTTAGTCTGTGTAGGTAATGGTTGGTTAATATTGTTGATCTTCCCGAAGGTCCAACTTTTGATTTCAGTGACTGTTTTTATATTCTTTAGTTTAAACATAACTTTCTTTCTTTTTTTTCATTTATTTTTATTAGTTGGAGGCTAATTACTTTACAATATTGTAGTGGGTTTTGTCATACATTGACATGAATCAGCCATGGATTTACATGTATTCCCCATCCCAATCCTCCCTCCCACCTCCCTCTCTACCCGATCCCTCTGGGTCTTCCCAATGCACCAGGCCTGAACATAACTTTCTAAATGTAGCAATAGACACAGATAATTTTGCATACCCTATTTTCTCAAATAAACTCCTAGACTTTCCTCCAAGAGTTTTGGTAATCACCAGACTTAATTAGGACAGACAAACTCAGTAATTTAAAAATAAAGGCTATTCAAGTCCATGTGGAATCAAGAAACCGAGATCCCACATTGGAGATTTCAAGATAGCATCTTCAAGACCACTATCAAGCTGAGAAATGTGACCAAGGGCAAGTGAAAACACCACAAAACTTTTCTATTATTTTTAATTTTTCTCCTTGATTCAGCATTCACTTGGTTGCTATAAACTTTTATTTTCCAGAGTTCTGACCAAGTAGAATCTGATTATTGCTTATTTTTAAACTTTTTGTGAAGGAACAAGAGTCTGGAGCTTCCTGCTCCATCAGTTTGCTGAGCTCATACTTCCAGATTTATCTTTAATCTCAGAAGCTAATTCTATGAGAGTAATAATCAGTTTTGGCTTCAATGTTCAGTTAGTTTAAAAAACTAGGTTTTTTTTTTTAACATTTGGCAAAAATATGTATTCACTGTACCTTTATATGAACGTTGTAAGCTGTTCATTTTTGCCATAGACTTTATTTATCCCTATTTTTCTGGAACATAAATATGAGGAATATTAATAAGGTTGTGTAACTTACCTTTTGGAGAAATTAATGTCATTGTTCTTGACTTGACTATCTTCAATGTTTACTCATTTCTGAACCCTGAGAAGCAAGCTTTCTTAAAAGTTTTATAACCAGGATCTGCCATTTAGCACACAACTCAAATTAATGATATCCAAATTCAGATTAAAATGCCCTTAATTTGACAACTTACTCATTTCCAGTATAGAGATTTTAAGAAGAATGTTTTAAAATGGAAAATGTTATAAAAATAATCTCCTTGAGTTCAAACCCAATATAGCTACTAAGACATACAAACAAGAAACAGTCTGTCTTTTAACTTAGTTATACTTACAGACAAAAAAAACCCCACCTTGTTTGAATTTATATAATATATAGCAGCATTCTAAAATTAAACTAGCAGTACGCCCATTCTTCAGAGTTAACAGACAGGTCCTGCCTCTTGTTAAGTTGATTTGGACTTGAATAATTCCTTACTCATCTCTTCTATTTCTTCACTATCATGCATGCATTTACATCAAGCAATAAGTATATTTTTATACAAGTATATATTTCAGTGATACCCAAATAAATTTCATTACAATATAGAGTATACTTGTTTCAACTTAAAATACCTTCTCTATCAAATAAACTGGATAGGTTTCTAGGCCATTGTACTGGTCCTCTGACTCCTCTTTCCCATCTGCCATCATAGAAAAGCCTTGACTCTGCAGGCTGGGAACATGACATTATTATATCTCTTTCTACTTCAAAGACAACTTATGTGCTTTTAAGATCCTGAAACTATAAAATATTAGTGCCCCTAATCCCTTAAGAAATGAATTCATTTGCAACACCTCAACTTAAAGACTGAGAAACTCAGGATCTGTGAGGTGTGTTGTCTTTTCCAGGGTCACATAATGAGTCAGCATAATGAGAACATGAAGGATTAAATGCTGAAATGAATGCTGTGGGTAACAGTTACACAAAAGGCAGAAATGGAAAGGATTTGAATTATTTGAAGGCTAGTGAGCATTACATAGCACTTAAACTTTCACAGCACAGAAAAATATAGGAAAGCATTTAAAATGGGGACATCACAATCCATAATAAGGTATGGGTAGCTTGTTTTCAACCAAGACCTACTTGGCCTAGAAAGTATGTCTTGGGAAAGGTAAGGAATTAACACCCGTTAGTATACAAATCTCTGTTTTGTGAAACATCTGTTTTCTCGTGGTTAAAATTGATCCAAGAAACTAGTGCCATTAAGCCTGTCTAATTCTGATTTCCACGTGACTTCCACCATTGCACACTGCTTTCCAAGAGGCCGAGCAACCGAGTTATTAAATCAATCTGTATTTGGGGAGGGGGGATTCAAAGAAAGTATCCAGCAGGTAGTTTTAATGCTGAGGCCAGCGATAAGTTGTTCAGGACGACCATGCCATGGTTAACTTCTATGACATTTAAAAAAATTTGTTTTCATTATAAATAATTTCAGTCATATAAAAAAGGACAGTGAAAGTGAAAGTGTTAGTTGCTCAGTTGTGTCTGACACTTTGCAACCCCATGGACTGTAGCCCACTGGGCTCCTCTGACCATGGAATTCTCCAGGCAACAATACTAGAGTGGATAGCTATTTCCTTCTTCAGAGTATCTTCCCAACCCAGGGATTGAACCCACATCTCCTGCACTGCAGACAGATTATTTTACCATCTTTGTAGCATAAATACTCTGAGTAGGACTTCCAGTACTATGTTGAATAGAAGTGGCAAAAGCAGGCATCCTTGCTTGTTCCCAATCTTAGGGGAAAGAAACTTTCTATCTTTCACCTTTAAGTATGATACTAGCTTGTTTTTTTTTGTTTTTTGTTTTTTTGTTTTTTTAAACCATATGATCTTTATTAAGTTTAGGAAGTTTCCATCTACCTCAGGCATGTCCATCCATAATAAATACATTCATATTCATAGTAAGCACATTCACATTCATAATAAAAAAAGGAAAGAGATTAATATAAAAATAACTCAAGTTCACCATTCTGACTTAGAAATGTTAACATTTATCTGCATTTGTTTCATGTTACTTTTGCTTGCAGGGATAGACGGTTTTAGGTGCAGTTGAAGCTGTTCTTCCTTCCATTTCGCCAGAAGTAACCATTTTACTGAGGTTGGTGTGCGCCCTTCTGTAGCTGTTTTATCCTTTGCAACATATATTTATGTCTATGAAAATGTCTATCCTCCTGCAATGTGGGAAACCTGGGTTTGATCTCTGGGTTGAGAAGATCCCCTGGAGAAGGGAAGGGCTACCCACTCTAGTATTCTGGCCTAGAGAATTCCATGAACAGAGGGAGCTATGGTCTCTTGTACTGGACTGGTGGGCTACAGTCCATGGGGTTGCGAAGAGTCGGACGTGACTGAGAGACTTTCACTTTTATTTATTTTTTTTAATCTAGTTCATTCTATGTGCTTTTTAAATGTTCTTGACTGACATTGTACAATATGCCCTTTTGCAACTTTCCAAAGTGTTATGTTTGTGACATATCAATGTTGATATGCATATATATAATTTATTTATCTGTGGTTCATTTAACTTGTTATTTTAAACTGATGGGTTGAGAGAATAGCAACAACTTAATTATTTTTCCTCCACTAGTAGACATTTTAATTTCCTGTAATTATTTCCTATTATCAACAGTTCTAAAAAGAACACTGTTACATGTCTCCTTGTGCAAATGTTTGAGAATCTAAGGTAGCTAACTAACAATGACATTATGGATTATAAGGTATGTACTTAAAATTTATGAGAAATTGCTTCAAGTCTCTCCAAAATGGCTGTGCCTTTTGAGTGCCAGGCTAAACAAGTATTCGTATGTGCCTGTCAAATTTGCCAGCTACTTGGGTTCCAGATTATCATTCAAAGCCTGGCAGAAGACAAGTCACATTTTCCAGCTGGAAAGGATACTGTGTTCTCTGCCATCCTTGGTTTTTTCCTGTCTGAACAGTGCAGCTACTTAAGTTAGAGCACTCCTGTGTTGCTGTTCAGTAACCTAGTCATGTCTGACTCTTCATGACCCCGTGGACTGCAGCATGTCAGGCTTCCCTGTCCCTCCCCGTCTCCCAGAGTTTTCCCAAGTTCATGTCCATTGCATCGGTGATGTCATCCAACCATCTCATCATCTGCCGCCCTCTTCTCTCTCTGCCTTCAGTCTTCCCCAGCATCGGAGTCTTTTCCAATGAGTCGGCTGTTTTCGTCAGGTGGCCAAAGTATTGGCGCTTCAACTTCAGCATCTCTCCTTCCAATGAGTATTCAGGGTTGATTTCCTCCAAAATTGACTGGTTTGATCTCCTTGCTTTCTAAGGGACTCTCAAGAGTCTTCTCCAGCACCACCGTTTGAAAACATCAATTCTTTGTTGCTCTACCTTCTTCATGGTCCAGCTCTCATAACCAGATGTGACTACTGGAAAGACCATAGCCTCGATTATACTGACCTTTGTCAGTGAAGTGATGTCTTTGGTTTTTAACAAACTGTCTATGTTTGTCATGACTTTTCTGCCAAGAGGCAACTGTCTTCTAATTTCAGGCTACAGTCACCATTTGCAGTGATTTTAGAACCCAGGAAGAGGAAATTTGTCACTGCTTCCACCTTTCCCCCTTCTTTTTGCCATGAAGTGATGGGGCTGGATGCCATGATCTTAGTTTTTTAATATTTAGTTCTAAGCCAGATTTTTCACTCTCTTCCTTCACCCTCACCAAGAGGTTTTTTAGTTCCTCTTCACTTTCTGCCATTAGAGTGGCATCATCTGCACATCTAAGATTGCTGATATTTCTCCTGGCAATCTTGACTCCAGCTTGTAACTCATTTGACTTAGCATTTCTTATGATGTGCTCTGTGTATATGTCAGATAAGCAGGGTGACAATAAACAGCTTGTCTATTGCTCCTATTTGAATTTCTTTGCTTTTCCTGTTCCCAAAATAAGGGAACAAGGCTGTGTCCCTTGAATAATTGCTACATATAGGTCCCATGAACACCTGTGATAATCTGCAATCAAATATTTAAATCTCTTTGAAAGATTGATAAAAATTATTGGGCTCTAGTCCTACTGTCTGTTTGAACGGACCAGCAGACAAAATGTAGGGGCCATTTGAGTGGATTAATTGGTATCAATTCATATGCTAAAGAGACTAAAACACATGAATTGCACAAATATGCCAGGAGTCCTTTAGGTGTTAGAGGTTCACTAACCAGAGGGCAAAATCCATTCTAGCATCAAGTATCACTGTCTCATTTCCCCAACTTTATCCCGTACAGAAGATGCAAAAAAGGTCCTACTGATGGCTATTTGAGGCAAACTCTATCACAACTAGTTAATTTTCATTGCATTCCTGCTCAATAAATCATATCTTTACTCTTTTAACCAACTAAGCTCTTGCCTATTAAAGAAGGAAATTGAATTGTGTTTGAGACACATAATCTGGAAGAAGTAAACCTTCTTTTCTATTCCTGACCCATCAGCTCTTACTAGATAGTATGAGAATTGAAGACACAGTTATGGTCACTCTCAGGAGAGCTAGAATTAGGCTCTGCCACACACAGCCGTTTGTGCCAGTAAGAAGAATGAACTCTTCCCCAGGGGACTGCAACAGTGTTCAGGGTGAATGATTTAGTGAAAAGAACCTGGTCTGGGTGTTGGCCCATTTATTCCTTTATCAGGATAGTCCATCGCACTGAACTCCCTGTCTGGCTATCAGCTGCCACTCCGATAACAGGTGGTTCCCTGTGATTACTGTGTTATTCCAGAGATGGCTTTGGGAAGGAATGGTAGCAGATGAGAATTCTGATTTCCAATTTAGAACACTCTCCAGCATGTCTGTATCTTCCCTCTAGGTACTTTTAATCTATAGCAGATTAACATGCAAATAAAGCACCTGTGTGTCCTATTTCATTGGGCTGTTCTGCGTCACTTCCATCTCCCTTTTGCTGCACTGATCTCTGTCATGGTGTGTGGACTTTCTCTTGGCTCTGGAACACTCGCTCTCTAGTGCGGCTCATGGGCTCAGTTGCTCCACAGGATGTGGGGGGATCTTAGTTCCCCGACCAGGGACTGAACCAGAGTCTGCGGCATTGGAAGGTGAACTCTTAACCACTGGACCACCAGGGAAGTCCTCCTCAGTTCCATTTTTTAAAAAAGTCATTATAACTTAATAAGTGCAAATCTTTGCTGCATATTTCATTGAATAATAGATATTCATCATAAGGCCTACCAGCACTCTGCTTGTAAGACACTTGTTTCCATTGGTTTTGTCTTGGCACATAATGCTCCAGTAAATATTTCATGCATAAATCTTGGTCTTCTTTTGCAGATTGCTTCTTCATTCGTTATGTATATATTGTATCTATTATGTGCCAGAGACTGTTATTAGTGCTTTCAATATATCAGTAACAAGTATTGAAAAGGGACGCTAGGATTTCAGAAATCCTAAATGTTTCAGTGTTCTTCATGAATTTTGGCAAATTTGTAGTTTAAAGTCCATAGTTTAAAGTTACAGATGATATTCAAGCCCCAAACATTTTGAGGGTTAGTCTTCGATCTGTGGGAAATTGAGATACCAAGCCTCATCTTTTCTTTGCTCCAGAGTTCAAAATATTAGAAGATACTTAAAAAAAAACAAAAACAAAAAACAAAAAAAAACCCTGATGGCCAAGTAAGGTATAGTAATATTGGCTTTACTGAGATAAAATGACTGCATAGCATAACTGTAACCCGAGGTTCACACTGCCTATTTCTAGTCTCAGCCCATTGAAAGAACATGCCCAAGAAGAGACTTCTGAGGAAGCTGGATCAGAAAGCAGGGATCCCTGCCTAGCCTAAGGATAGGCTAGAAGGTAAGAAGGACCATGGCAGTTCCACTTACCCATGAAACAGGTAACAGAAGACGGGGTGCAACTTGTGCACAGAAATCCTTTGCATCCGTAACTAGGGTCCTGGGCATGGCAGGCTCTCCCCTCCAGATTTCCTATGCTGCTTTCCAACTTTCTCCCCACAGAGAAAGAGAATAAATGGACTTATCTTCTAAAAGACATGTGATAGTGAGAATTTCTTTTGTGAATACTCTGTGAGAGCTATAGAGAGTAGTTATGTTTTCTCAGGAAGAGCAGGATATAGTAAGCTTTGATTCCTGGTCATTTACTGACTATGTAACATTAGACATTAGACAAACTACTTAAATGATCTAAACCACAAAGTGTGAGGACATAATACCATCTCATAGTATTATTGTATAAATTAAAGGAAGTATTATTGCTGAGTAACTTTTCCTCCCTATGGAGTTGTTAATTCACTGACAGGGAAAAAATGTCAAATAGTTGTTTAATATAATATATTACCTCATTGACTATTACAGCTACAGAGGTCATAGCGGTGAAATTAGAAGAAATTCTGTATAGACATTCTCATGAATAAGCCAGAATTTATTGAACACATGACTCTTCTAATCCCAATTTACATAAATCAGCCATACATAACTGCGCACATATGCTCTATCAGTTCAGTTCAGTTCAGTCGCTCAGTCATGTCCGACTCTTTGCGACCCCATGAACCGCAGCACGCCAGGCCTCCCTGTCCATTATCAACTCCCGGAGTTTACTCAAACTCATGTCCATCGAGTCAGTGATGCCATCCAGCCATCTCATCCTCTGTCATTCCCTTCTCCTCTTGCCCCCAATCCCTCCCAGCATCAGGATTTTTTCCAATGAGTCAACTCTTCGCATGAGGTGGCCAAAGTATAGTCTTCACTAATATGAACTTGCTTATTTTATTTATAAGTAAGATTAACAGATTTCTTACTTGGTAGGGTGTGGAGATGTGTTTTAGCTATTGATTTCAGTATCTGTGTCTGTTCTGGTATGCACGATCTCATATACCCATCAGCAAGAAACAGGGGTTCTCATCCTTGACAATACTTGTTTTCCTTTGTTCTGACTCTGGCCATACTTTGTCATGGTTTCGATCTGTACTTACCTAAACACTAAAAATTTTGAGCCATTAGCACAACTTCTTTGGGAAAATGTCTGTCTTGTTCTTTTGCCATTTTAAAATTTGATTATCATTTTTTGTTGTTGTTGAGTACTAGGAGTTCTTTATATATTCTGGATACTAGTCTCTTTATGAAATATGACTTGCAGACACATTCTCCCACAGTGTTGGTTGTCTTTTCAGTCTCCTGTTAGCTTTTTCTGATGCACAAAAGTTTTGAGCTTTTACGAGGCACATTTTATCTTTTCTGTTGTTTATACTTTTGATGTCATATCTAAGAAATCACTGTCAAATTGAAGGTTATAAAGCTTTATAGATTGAGCTTTTATATTTAGCTGTCTACTCAAATTTTTGCATATGATGGGAAGTAAGTTCCCAACTTTATTCTTTTGCAAGTGGATATCCAGTTATCTAAACATCATTTGTTGAAGAGGCTGTTCTATACTGATTGCATCACTTTGGCACTCTCATTAAAAAAAAAAAAAAAATGGTAAGACAGTTGACCCTTGAACAACTTAGTGAGTGGACACTGATCCTCTGCATAGCAGAAAATTTGCTTATAACTTTACAGTTGGCCCCATGTATCTGTGGTTTCACATCTGAGAATTCAAATGATCTCAGATTATGAAGAACTGTAGTAAGTATTTATTGACAAAAATCCATGTGTAAGTGGACTAACACAGTTCAAAGCCATATTGTCAACGTACATAGTAGGGTAAATTGGAAACTTCATTCCATCTCATTGGTCTATTCTTATGCCAGTACTACACTGTTTGACTATTGTACATTAGTAGTAAGTATAGAAATTAGGTAGTGTGAGTCCCCTGATGTAGTTCTTATTTTCTGATAATGTTTTGACTGTTCAGATCAGAACCCCTTGGAATTTCATATAAATTCTAGGGTTGGCTTTCCCAGTTTGACAAAAGGGGTCACTGGAATTTTGATAGGAATTGCACTGAATCTGTAGATTGCTTTGAGAAATACTGAATCATAACAATCTTCTCTCTTCCAAATCTTAAATATGTGATGTACTTTTGTTTTTATTGATTTCTTTTAGCAATGTTTATAGTTTTCAGTGTACAAATCTTGAGCCTTCTTGGTTGAATTTATTCCTGGCATTTATTCTTTATGATGCTATCACAAATGAAATTGCTTTATCAATTTCCTTATTGGATTATTTATTTCTAGTATATAGTGACACAGCTCATTTTTAAGTGTTGATCTTATACCTTTCACTTTGCTGAATTCATTTACTAACCCTAACTTTTTATGTGTATGTGTGAATTTTGGGCCATTTTATTTATAAAAGACTGTGTCATCTGCAAATAGAATTTTTTCTTCTTCCTTTCCAATGTGGATAGCTTTTATTTCTTTTACTTGCTTAATTGCTGTATCTAGAATTTTCAGTAGAATGTTGAATAGAATGGCAAAACAGACAATATTTTATTTTCCCATATTTTAGGAAAAAAGCTTTCACTTTTCCACCATTGAGCATGATAGAAGCTCTGAGTATTTGTAAATGTCCTTTATCATGTTGAGGAAGATAACTTCTATTTTTCTTCATTTTTTAAATTATAAAAGGTAATGGACTTTGTCCAATGCATTGTATGCATTAATAAAAATGATCATGTGTTTTTCTTCATTCATTTCAACAATTTGGTTGATTTTCAATCAATTCAACAATTGATTCATTTTCATATGTTGAAACCTTCTTTTATTCTTAGGATTGATCTCACTTGATCATGATATAATCCTTTTAATATGCTGCTAGACTCAGTTTGCTAGTATATTTAAAGTACTTTATTATCTTTTTGCAAAAGGGACACTGGACTGTAATTTTGTTTTGTTGTGATGCATTTGACTAGCTTTGGTATCAGAATTTTGTTGTTATCATAGAATGAATTAGAAATGGTAGCCCTTATTCTATCTATGGAAGAGTTTTAGGGGATTGGTCTTAATTTCTTTACGTATTTGATAAACTGGTCCTGAACATATTTAGAGGAGGTATTGAGTCAATCTTACTCTTCAATCACATTGAATTGAAGAGATTGTTCTGAGGTAGGGATGGTGTGATAGGGATCCAGTTTCATTCTTTTGCAGGTGGATATCCAGTTATCACTGAACCATTTCTTGAAGAGACTATTCTACCTTTTATGTAACATTTTATCCCATAAGGATGACCAGCATCCAAGGCGTCTTATCTGTACAACTGTGACTCCCAACCCAAGTGAGTATAAGTCCCCCATCACATAATTCTCTGTCAAAGCCTTTTCCAACCTTTTCCTGATGAGAGACTCAGGAACATCTTTGGCCCTTCCTGCTGCTGCAGATGTCTTCAGAGAACTTGAGATGAGCAATGACCTTTGCCATGTTATTCTCCCCCAAACTGCAGAGAAGCCTAAGGTTTTTTCAAGCCACATACTGCCTCTACTTTTGCCATCTCTCAGACACACACAAAGGCTAATAGTGTTTTGCCAAGAACTGGTCATAGCAAACACCCTCTTCCAACAACACAAGAGAAGACTCTAGACATGGACATCACCAGATGGTCAATACCCAAATCAGATTGATTATATTCTTTGCAGCCAAAGATGGAGAAGCTCTATACAGTCAGCTACAACAAGACCGGGAGTGACTGTGGCTCAGATCATGAACTCTTTATTGCCAAATTCAGACTTAAATTGAAGAAAGTGGGGAAAATCACTAGATCATTCAGGTATGACCTAAATCAAATCCCTTACGATGATACAGTGGAAGTGAGAAAGAGATTTAAGGGACTAGATCTGATAGGCTTCCTGATGAACTATGAACGGAGGTTCGTGACGCTGTACAGGAGACAGGGATCAAGACCATCCCCATGGAAAAGAAATGCAAAAAGGCAAAATGGCTGTCTGAGGAGGTCTTACAAATAGCTGTGAAAAGAAGATAAGCGAAAAGGAAAGATATTCCCATTTGAATGCAGAGTTCCAAAGAATAGCAAGGAGAGATAAGATCACTGACCTTCCTCAGTGATCAATGCAAAGAAATAGAGGAAAACAATAGAATGGGAAAGACGAGATCTCTTCAAGAAAATTAAAGATACCAAGGGAATATTTCATGCAAAAATGGGTTCGATAAAGGACAGAAATGGTATGGACCTAACAGGAGCAGAAGATATTAAGAAGAGGTGGCAAGAATACACAGAAGGACTATACAAAAAAGATCTTCAAGACCCAGATAATCACGATGGTGTGATCACTCACCTAGAGCCAGACATCCTGGAATGTGAAGTCAGGTGGGTCTTAGGAAGCAGCACTATGAACAAAGCTAGTGGAGGTGATGGAATTCCAGTTGAGTTATTTCAAATCCTGAAAGATGATGCTATGAAAGTGCTGCACTCAATATGCCAGCAAATTTGGAAAACTCAGCAGTGGCCACAGGACTGGAAAAGGTCAGTTTTCATTCCAATCCCAAAGAAAGGCAATCCCAAAGAATGCTCAAACTACCGCACAATTGCACTCATCTCACACGCTAGCAAAGTAATGCTCAAAATTCTCCAAGCTAGGCTTCAGCAATACGTGAACCGTGAACTTCCAGATGTTCAAGCTAGATTTAGAAAAAGCAGAGGAACCAGAGATCAAATTGCCAACATCTGTTGTATCATCAAAAAAGCAAGAGAATTTCAGAAAAACATCTTTCTCTGCTTTATTGACTATGCCAAAGCCTTTAACTGTGTGGATCACAGTCAACTGTGGAAAATTCTGAAAGAGGTGGGCATACCAGACCACCTGACCTGCCTCTTGAGAAACCTGTATGCAGGTCAGGAAGCAACAGCAACAGTATTAAGTTAGATTTGGGGAAATTATTGGCTATCTGGCTATAACATCATTGTAGTATTCCTCAAATTAAGGGTTTTTAGATTTTCAGTGGAAATATTTTATAAACCATTATTTGTGCTTTAGGCCTGAGAAAATTGAAAAACAAAAATAAAGGCAAAACAAAAACAGGCTTGACCAAGCATGATAATTATAATGCAGAAATATAAAAATGTGTATATATAAATATGGGTGTGTATCTGTGGATTTTAAATTTAATTCTGTTAAAGAAACCAATTCTCTAGAAATAGTCTTAATATTTATAAGAAATGTGATAGGAATTTAGCAAAAAGCAATCACCATTGAGGACATTTTTATCAGATGCTGAAAATGTGACCTTGAAACTTATCTAAAATATGCTCAAAGAAATCTAATGAATAAGGAGTATAAAGACTTTCATTTGGGAAGATAAGAAATGAAGATTACCTATGACTGAAGAAGGCAGAGTCAGCTACTATGGAAGCACCAAAGAAAGTGACACCAATCTAAAGAGAAGGCAGTTTGAAGACAGCGGGGTGGTCATCACCTCCTGTGGCGATAAACCCCAGCTAAGAGCAGTGATCTGGGAGGAGCAAAATAAACCAGAGTCAACAAATATGTAAGAACAAATATTGTAGTTTTGTAAAACAAATTGCATTTTTTTAATTGAAATATAATTGTTTTACAACGTGCTGTTAGTTTCTGCTGTTCCTGCATGTGCATGCTAAATCACTTCAGTCGTGTCCGACTCTTGTGACCCCATGGACTGCAGCCTGCCAGGCTCCTCTGTCTAGGAGATTTTCCAGGCAAGAGTACTGGAGGGGGTTGTCATGCCCTCCTCCAGAGGATCTTCAGACCCAGGGATCAAACCTGGGTTTCCTGCACTGACAAGCAGATTCTTGACCACTATAGCCACCTAAGAAGCCACTTCTGCTGTAGAAAGAAGTAAATCAGCCATCTGCATACATCTATCCCTTCCCTCTTGAGCAACCCTCCTACCCACCATCCCAGCCGCTCTAGGTCACCACAGAGCATTGGGTGAGCTTCCTATGCTTTATAGCAGCTCTCCCATTAGCTCTGTCTTATACAAGGTGGTGTATATACATCAATCCCAATCTCCCAGTTCATCCCACCCTCATCTTCCCTCTATGCTCACATATCCATTCTCTAGGTTTGTGGCTCTATTCCTTCCTTGGAAATAGGTTCATCTGTACCATTTTTTCTAGATTCCAAATATGTGCATCAATATATGATAATTTTTTCTCTTTCTGATTTACTTCACTCTGTACGACAGTCTCTGGGTCCATGTATGTCTCTGCAAATGGCACAGTTCTGTTCCTTTTTATGGCTGAGTAATTTTTCATTGTATATATGTACCACATCTTCTTTATTCATTCATCTTTTGGACATTTAGGTTGTTTCTATGTCCTGGCTATTGTAAATAGTGCTGCAGTGAACATTAGGAGTAAGGAAACCATAAACAAGATGAAAAGACAATCCTCAGAATAGGAGAAAATATTTGCAAGTGAAGCAACTGACAAGGAATTAACTCAAAAAATATATAAACAGTCCATGGAGCTCAATAACAAAAGAAAAAAAAAAAAAGAAAACAATGGCAAAATGGGCAGAAGACCTTAAGAGACATCTCCCCACAGAAGACATACAGATGGCCAAGAGGCACATGAAAAGATGATCAACATCACTAATTATTAGAGAAATGAAAATCAAAACTACAATGAAGTATCACCCCACACCAGTCAGAATGGCCATCATCAAAAAGGTCTACAAACAATACATGCTGGAGAGGGTATGAAGAAAAGGGAACCCTCTTGCCCAGTTAGTAGGAATGTAAATTGATACAACCACTGTGTAGAACAGTGTGGAGATCCTTAAAAAACTAACTGTAAAACTACTGCATGACCCAGAAGTCCTACTGCAGGGCATATACCTAGAGAAAACCATAATTCAAAACAACAACTTGTATTTTTAAAGCACATTACATTTGTGAAATGGGCTGTGAACGTTTGTGAACGCTGGGCTGGAAGAAGCACAAGCTGGAATCAAGATTTTTGGGAGAAATATCAATAACTTCAGATATGCAGATGACACCCCCCCTTATGTCAGAGAGTGAAGAGGAACTAAAAAGCCTCTTGATGAAAGTGAAAGAGGAGAGTGAAAAGGTTGGCTTAAAGCTCAACATTCAGAAAACTAAGATCATGGCATCTGGTCCCATCACCTCATGGGAAATAGATGGGGAGGCAGTAGAAAAAGTGTCAGACTTTATTTTTTTGGGCTCTGAAATCACTGCGGATGGTGACTGCAGCCATGAAGTTAAAAGATGCTTACTCCTTGGAAGGAAAGTTATGACCAACCTAGATAGCATATTAAAAAGCAGAGACATTAGTTTGCCAACAAAGGTCCATCTGGTCAAGGCTATGGTTTTTCCAGTGGTCATGTATGGATGTGAGAGTTGGACTGTGAAGAAAGCCGAGCGCTGAAAAATTGATGCTTTTGAACTGTGGTGTTGGAGAAGACTCTTGAGAGTCCCTCGGACTGCAAGGAGATACAACCAGTCCATCCCAAAGGAGATAACTCTTGGGTGTTCATTGGAAGGACTGATGCTGAAGCTGAAGCTTAAACTCCAATACTTTGTCCACCTCATGCGAAGAGTTGACTCATTGGAAAAGACCCTGATGCTGGGAAGGATTGGGGGCAGGAGGAGAAGGGGATGACAGAGGATGAGATGGCTGGATGGCATCACCGACTCGATGGGCATGAGTTTGAGTGAACTCCGGGAGTTGGTGAAGGACAGGGAGGCCTGGCGTGCTACGATTCATGGGATCACAAAGAGTCGGACACGACTGAGCGACTGAACTGAACTGAACTGACATTTGTGAAAACAAATGTTGTAATGTTAATAACATTTATGCCTTTTTTTCATCTTCTGTAGTTCAAAATGCTTTTATTTCAAAGGACAGCTTTTGACAACATGGTAGGGTTGAAAGTCAGAGAGAATGTACCCAGATCTAGAGGACCAGAGTTGAGATCACTGGCTTCATTGAGGGGCCAGACTCCAGAGTGGATGATCAGTAGTTCTGTAAGGAGTATTATTCGAAGGTTGATGGTTGGTTTGGTTGTGATATATGACCTTTTCATATATAAGGAGCTTCAAATCTACAGCAGACTTGGCATAAGAATAGTATGCACCTGAGCTTCCTTGGTGACACTGGGGGTAAAGGATCTGCCTGCCAATTGAGGAGACACAGAGATGTAGGTTCAATCCCTAGTTTGGGGAGAAGATCCCCAGGAGTAGGAAATAGCAACCCACTTCAGCCAGTATTCTTGCCAGGAAAATCCCTTGGACAGAGGAGCCTGGTAGGCTACAGTCCATAGGGTCTCAAAGAGTCAGATTGACTGAAGTGACTGAGCATGCTCATTCACCATGGAACCATAATTTGTGTAAGTCAGGAGTGGGGCATATCTGGTGGTAAGTACATCCCAGAATGTACTGAACCAAGTTCCAGACATTTCAAAGGATACTTTGTTAGAATTAGAAACAGTGATGGGATTGGCCAACTATCTATTCCAGCAAGAATCTGAAACCAGTAGGAGTGGATAAGTAGAAATCTGAAGCTTAAACCAAGATTTACAGATTTGGTCATATGGCAGAGTGTAATGAAAAGATCTATGATTCATGGGCCTATGTGTGTCCAGAGCTCCCTCTAACCACAGAAGATAGTCTGTTCCACAGCCATTTTGAATGAAAAATGTTGCCTGCCATATCAATAAACAAAGGATGTTGCAGCCATCAAGCCAACATATTACAGCCTCCACATATATGAGCTCTGAGAGAACTCAGGCTAGAACCAGGATGCCTGCCATTAAGCCATCAGCCACTGAAGCCCCACCCCAAAGAAGCACCCTGAAGAGACTCAGGATGAGAAAGTATGAGACACTGGCCCCAGAGAGCTGAGGTGCATAGCAATTTCAGTAAGCCCAGACTCTTGCATCTTTCCATATATAGAAAAGTTCTAAATTCATTAACTTGAGATATCTGATTTTCTTTAATTAAGAGTAATCATTTGATATTCCAACTACCTGGTCTTTGTTGCAAAAACTCCTATATATCCAGGCTCCTCCCTTGTCTCTTCAGAGCCATTCCTTACAGCTATCTGAGAGGCTATGTCCTGGGCTTACGTCCTCGGTTTTGTCCACTGAATAAAACATAATTCTCAGCTTTTAGGTTGGGCATTTTTGCAGTCAACACACAGTATCTACTCAGTCTTTTTCGTAGGCATCCAGCAAATTCCTGAACTGACCAAAAAGTAGAACAGATTTGAGCTTTGCAGCTAATTTAGTACATCTCTAAGCCCAGGTTTTCTAAACTGATTTCCTAAGTTAGTTCTTATGGTCAAGCAAGGTTAAAAATAATAATGGGCCAAAGAACTAAACAGACATTTCTCCAAAGAAGACATACAGATGGCTAACAAACACATGAAAAGATGCTCAACATCACTCATTATCAGAGAAATGCAAATCAAAACCACAATGAGGTACCATTACATGCCAGTCAGGATGGCTGCTATCCAAAAGTCTACAAGCAATAAATGCTGGAGAGGGTGTGGAGAAAAGGGAATCCTTTTACACTGTTGGTGGGAATGCAAACTAGTACAGCCACTATGGAGAACAGTGTGGAGATTTCTTAAAAAACTGGAAATAGAACTGCCATATGACCCAGCAATACCACTCCCTGGGCATACACACTGAGGAAACCAGATCTGAAAGAGACACGTGCACCCCAATGTTCATCGCAGCACTGTTTATAATAGCCAGGATATGGAAGCAACCTAGATGCCCATCAGCAGATGAATGGATAAGGAAGCTGTGGTACATATACACCATGGAATATTACTCAGCCGTTAAAAAGAATTCATTTGAACCAGTTCTAATGAGATGGATGAAACTGGAGCCCATTATACAGAGTGAAGTAAGCCAGAAAGATAAAGAACATTACAGCATACTAACACATATATATGGAATTTAGAAAGATGGTAACGACAACCCTATAAGCAAAACAGAAAAAGAGACACAGAAGTACAGAACAGACTTTTGAACTCTGTGGGAGAAGGTGAGGGTGGGATGTTTTTGAAAGAACAGCATGTATATTATCTATGGTGAAACAGGTCACCAGCCCAGGTGGGATGCATGAGACAAGTGCTCGGGCCTGGTGCACTGGCAAGACCCAGAGGAATCGGGTGGAGAGGGAGGTGGGAGGGGGGATCGGGATGGGGAATACGTGTAAATCTATTGCTGATTCATGTCAATGTATGACAAAACCCACTGAAAAAAAAAAAATATATGCAAAATTTCCATCTGATGGATTTGTTAAATATCTATAAGTTAAACAAACAAATATGCTTTGTTTATCCCAGCATTTTAAAAATTTCCTTAAGAAAGGACTCCTTGTTATGTACTATGAAAAATCCTGCTTTAATCATGGCAAGAGACCAGAAATCTAACCCAGAGGGTTTCCAGCCCCTCACACTCCTTGCTAAAAGCATTCACCACACTCTTTGCCTCCCTATTCAGCCTCTGCACTTGGCCCCAAGAGCCTGTACACCAAGATTGTGGAAGTATTTTCTTTCCCAGGGGAGTAGATGTCTACATTCATTCACCTCTTGTTGACCGTTGCATATATCATTCCCTTAGTCATCACTCACTAGCAGATTAACTCCTACTCTTTGACTCTTTTTTTTTAAAGACATCATTCCCTCTCAGGAAACTTCACATCTACTCGCCACTCATTCACTACCAAATCCACATGCAATATCCCTAATAAAATCTACGTGCAATATCCCTACATGCAACTAGGTGCTCCCTAGTTCTCTTTTGTTAAGTAGGTATTTACTGAATATCTATTTTGTGCCAGGTTCTTGGGTTACTTCAGTGATCAAAGCAAAACATCTACCTTAGCATCTATCTACCTAGATACCAGCCATACACTCAAATCATGAGACTGTAAATTATCTACTTTCTTTGTCTATCTCTCATTCTTACTCTAGCTGTAAAGGAACAAGATTCATCCAATTTCTTCAGTTTTATTCCCAAACCCAGCATCACTTTTATGATGTTGTAGTCATCCAGTGTTTGCCAATGGCTATGAAAAATAATCACATCATTTCTTATTCATTTTTCCTGTTGTTTACTATAGTTTCAAATTTCAAAATCTTATCTGTGAAGATATCTCTAGGAGGTCAAAATAATTTATAGTGCAAATTTCTTTGTCAGATCTCAGCAATAATGGAGCAAAACTTCTAGATTTTGCCAAGTTCCCCTTGGCCACCTCTCTGGTTTTTGGCAGTAAAACCCCTCACCATTTAATGCTCACATTTCCTAGAGTTAGGAGGTTGCAGTTTTATTAGTTTTTCTAACAACTTTCTGCATAATGTATAATTTTAGTGACTTAAATGAATGAATTTCTGTTGAGGTTTATGTTGAACATATTCAAATACCCACTGTCAGCTTAAGCTGTCAGTCACCTTTGGCTGGCACAGAATAAAGCAAGAACAGAGTCCTGATTTAGACCAATTTGAACTAAACCCTTCAATTGTCCACTGGTAGTGTGACTTTGGGAAGCTCACTTAATATTCTTGAGCCTTACTCTCCTCATTTGCAAAATGGGAATAACTAAGCCCTTTGCTGACCTCGTAGAATTATGGGAATGTTCAAAGAGCTAGGAAGGTAATAGACCTCACATAGTACTGTTTGACATATAGCAGAAATTCTGTAAATGTTGGTTTCTTTTTCCTCCCAAGAGGGTGACTTTCCTTTTATGAAAGGGATGGGGGAATGAGATATGAGAATGCCAAATTTTGGTGAGAATGTTAAATGGAGGCATCTTCTTGTGAGGATATTAGGTCTCCCTTAGTTCAGCCTTAATTATTCAAAGGACTGAGCTGAAGGAACTGGAGGTAAATGCATCATTTTAAAAAAATTACCTGCTTAATCTACAGAGGCTTCTTCACTTGCTCCAGGCCTGTAATTAAGACTTGTCTGAATAAGCACCAGTATTTCAATCGAGGTATAAGAGGAAGAAGATGAAATGCAGGGAAAATGGAGCTTCCAGCTTTCTTCTGAGTGAAAGATTGCTCACTTTGGAGAATAGAGTGAGCCTTCAAAAAGTGCTTACCAGGGGAAAATTTTAACATTTCCTTTTAACTACACAAGTGACATCAATGTGCTAATTATTCTAAAATGAGCTCAGAATTTGCTGTATGGTTACGCTTTATGAAATACTTGAGCTCCATTACACCAAGAAATAAAATGCTACAAATTCATTTCTGTTAATTCATGCATAATTGAAGCAGGGGTTGGTGTGAAGCCTCCAGAATATGCACATTTTGGTTTCTTTGTTCTTACTGCATTTATATTTAAAGGTTTACAACAATGAAAAGGGGTAAGTACATTGGACTCATAACTTTTATGAACTGTTTAAGTACATAATGAAGATGATTCATAAACACCTCTAATTGTATAAGCACATCACTAAATATGGATTGCAAAATATCTTGTTTACTTTTTATATAAACCCACCATAGATAAAAGAATATTGCAAGCATAGCATACTTTTTGTGTAGGATGGAAATTGCATCTAATTTTCACTTAAGAAGAGTGGCCCTATGTCACTGGGACCATTTTCTTCTTCCATTGTTTTTTTCATCAAAATCAGAAAAATCATTCTGTTAACATCTTGGTAGATATAAGTGAGGGCTTCAGTTAGCTGAGTTTCTCAGTGAAAGCTTTAGGCTAAACCATGTTAAAAATAATTCCTCTTTTAAAGTCTTGCTAAAATGTTTAAATCAAGCCTCCATGACTCCACTTCCCTGCCTCATGGAGAAATGAAGCAAAGCCCTTATGATTACTAGATCTTTATTTGTCTCGCTAAGAATTATCTTTGATATGAAGGAAGTCATAGTAGCCATTATCTAATGGTCAGTTGCTATATGCCAAATATATTTGTAGTTGCTTGTCCACCCCTTCTACTCCCCTTCCCTCAACTACCAGTAATCCAGTAATGAACTTCTGCACGGCTGTGCCAGGCACCTAGGAGACACTCAGAATTAACTGAATGATTTTGTGAAGTCATTTGTCAATGAATGTTACCAAACTCAGGTTCAGCAGCTCACTCTCAAAAGCAAGTAATTCTGGAGGCAATGTCAGTGGAAAGGAAAGATGGTTTAACCAGAAAAGCTGGCAATGTGGGGAGAAGGGGGACTCATGTCCTGAGTCCAGCAACTCCAAAGATTCTGCTCAGTCATGCTAGTTTTTCAAGAGAAAAAAGGCAGGGCGGGGGGGAATCTCAGTAAAACTTTAAGACAGGAGGTTGGGTCATGTCTGCATCATTCTTCATTGTGTGCAGACTAGCTGACTCTCCCTTCAGATGTTATCTTGTCCCTGTGATCTACCTGCAGGATTGCTGAGGAGGCTGGTGGGGATAGAGAGCTAGTCACTCTCTGACTACTTCATTCTTCATTCCTACTTCTTTTTATCTAGGAAAAGAATCAACATATTAGGCAATGCATGGTATGGTCAGGAGAGCATAAGTTAGGAGATATGTTATATTGCCTCGTGATCTCCTTCCTATAATTAGGCTCTTTCAAGGCTAGAGGGGAACAGAAATGGGCAAACAGGAAAAAGGGGCAAAAGAGCTGCTTTCCATATACTGTGTAAGGATTTTACAGTAAACATTTCCAACCCTCTGGCCACAGTTTGTGGCAGCATTAATGATCACTATATTTTACAGGTGAACAAACAATTGAGGCCCAAAGAACCTAAGTCATTTAGACCTTCTAATACTGAGACAAAATAAGGAAATGTGGCTCCAAGCCATGTTTAAAAAAGATCCAACCTGGGTTTGTTTCCAGTGCTCAAACTAGGATTCAGCTCTATCTGCCAGAACAGTCTCACTGGCCCAGATTGCAGGAAATTCAAGAACCAGAGGGGATTTCACGGGTTTGGGTCAATCTCTAAAAGGTGTGGCTGTTTCCACATTAGAATAACCTTTGTCTGCTTCTAAATTGTTTTTTAGCAAATACTTTAGGTTGTAATTAGTTGTGTTCTCATTCACTGGTGTTGACTTGGAAAATAGTCACAACCTAAAGTGGAAAGTTATGTTTTATTCAGTGGGAATTTTTAGGATTTCACGCCTGAGAGATAGCATCTCAAGTAACCCTGAGAGAACTGCTCCGAGGAGGTGGAGGTGGGGAGGAGAAGTCAGGTTATATAGAAGTTTGCAACAAAGGGCAGGTAGTCTGAACATTAAATGATTATTGTTAGTAAGGAAAATCAGATATCTCAGGTTAAGGAATTTAGAGCTTTTCTATGTATGGGAAGATGTGAGAGTCTGGGTGAACTGAAATCATTCCTTTCATATGCATCTCAGCTGTCTGGGGCCAGTATCCTGAGTTTTTCACATCCCCTCATCTTCTTAATGCTCATGGTAGGGAGTGGCTGCAGCCTGATAGCTACCAGATAGCAAGTATTATTCTTCCCAAGTACGCTTGGGGCTCAGAAATCCACATTTGAGGGCCAGAATCTCTGAGGGCTGTGACATCCTTGTTTACTATGTGGCAAGAAATGCTCCATTTCTTGGTGGTGTTTTCCTAACAACAGCACCTGAGGGTTCAGATCCTATGGTTCAGGTTTGGAAACTCTAGGGCTTACATAGTTACATTGAAAGCAGCTCTTTGAAGAACCTAATTATAGGAATGAGATCTCTAGGCAATTTAACTTAACTCCTGACTTATGCTCTCGTGAATGCATACCATGCCTTGCCTAACCTGTTGATCCTTTTCTTAGATTAAAAGAAGTTAAGAATGAAGTACTTAAAGAATGAATAGCTCTTTACCCCAACGGCTCCCTGAGCAATCCTGTAGACAGCTCATGTCAGCAAGACCAGCTCAGGAAGAGAGTCAATCAGTCTGCACATAATGGAGAAGGATGCAGACCCTAACTTCCTGCCTCAGTGATTCACTGAGATTCTTCTGCTTTTTTTCTCTTGAAAAACAGTTATGGCTGAGCAGAATCTTGGGAGTTGGTCTCTGGACATGAGTTCACTTTCTCTCCAGACTGCTGACCTTTTTGGTTAAAAGACCTTTCCTTTCTACCAATGCTTGCCTCTTGAATTATTGCCTTTTGAGCAGCGAGCAGGTGAACCTGAGTTTGAGAGCAAAATCAATGGGAAAAACACCCTAGCCTAATACAACTGGGACAGGTGCTACCTAATTAGTAGCCACACAGATTACTGAAATTAAAATAGGGGATTCTATGAGAAATGCCTGGAGAGTGAAAAGGCAAATTCACTTACTTTCTTCACTAAATCCTAATGCTTTGGAAGGCAACACGTTCCAGGGGAACTATACGGGTTTTGGAGTCAGACAAACTTTGATTCTAATCCTGATTTTTATGAACTGTGTGACTTTGAGTCATTTGATCTTTCTCAGCTTCAACTTGCTCCTCTATAATTGAGAACACACATCTAACTTCTCTTGTCAGGATAAGGAATGAAAATAATACGTATGAAAATAATATATCCTAGATATAGGACTTTGTCTCTAAACTCTGCCTTTTTGTCCATATCGTCTGATTCTTGGTTGAAGTGAAGAATTATCGTCATTTGATATTATAGTCATTAGAACTTTACATTAACTAAATGTGATTTATTTGAAGGAACCATGCATGGTCTAAAGATTTGTAGCCTGTATTTCTAGGGACAGTTGCCAAGACCTTGAGAGATGAAGAGATGTATTAAGATATATTTCCATGTTTTGGCCCCTGGACCAGCGAATAGGCCCCTGGGGGGAACTCCGAATGGGATTGATTTCCTTCCACCTCTAGAGTTATGCCTGAGCCTAGGTCACAGCTGCAGAAATAGGAACACTGGGAACAGGGACCAGCATTCTGGCGTGCTGTTCCCAGGTTCTCTTCTCTGGAAGGTGGGAGGTGGTGGCATATTGCTTTAGACCACACCTGCATTGAAAAGAGGATATATAATGTTCCAATGCCAGCAGTACATGATTATTCAATTTTTTAAATAAAATATCCCTTATTTTAAACCAATGAATGAATTGGTTTACCATTTGGAAGTATTAAAGACACACATGTATAATAAGAAATCTCCAGAAACATTTCCTCCATGTTTTCATAGGTTTTGAGCACATCAAGAGATTTGTAAATGAGCCTTTATTGCCTCTCTCTACTTCAAAACTGTACTGAAGTAATGCTTACAATTCATAACTATAAAATATTATATGTACCTTTCTAGAAATGTATGTGAAGAAATATATACACACACATATACAGTGAGATGTCATTTTAGAAATATTGTTCTGTCACTTGAGTTCTGCTTAATAACACATGGGGGCAAACTAATCCATAAAGACCTGTTTGTTCTTTTTATTGGTTGCATAGGATTCTTCTCATGGAAACGTTAGGATACGTATGATAAGTCGCTTCAGTTGTGTTCGACTCTTTTGCGACCCCATGGACTATAGCCCACCAGGCTCCTCTGTCCATGGGATTGCCCAGGCAAGAATCCTGGAGTGGGTTGCCCTACCCTCCTCCAGGGCATCTTCCCGACCCAGGGACTGAACCTGCGTCTCTTGTGTCTCCTGCGTTGGCAGACAGGTTCTTTACCGCTTGTGCCACCTGGGAAGCCCATGGATACATTATGGATTATTAAAATATTATTATATTGACGCATATGTAGATTTATTTGTGTTTTGGGGCTATGTCCAATTACCCTGTGGTGGATATTTTTTGTAGATAGCTTTTTATGCATTTCACATGAGAGGTTTTGCAGGAACAATTCTTTGGAGCAGTTACTGGCTGGGGTGTGCACAAACTGCCTTCCGCTCTGCATTCTCACCAATAGGATGTGAAAGCGCAGTCTCCTTTCATTCTTATCAGCTCTGGGTGCTTTTGTTTATTTAGTTTTTGTTTTGCCATTAAGATTTTCAATCTTACAAGTAAAAATGGCATCTCATTTGGTTAAGATTTATGTTTCCTTAATCACTAATGAGACTGAATATATTTTTAATGCTTTTCTGGCCAGGAAACGAACCTACCACAGAGTTAACTTTTCTCCAAACATCCCCACACTCCTGATTTCAGTTGGACATGTGAAAATAGCCAGTATCTCTGATCACAGGGAACCAGGGGTCATGTGCAAGGTCAGGTTTGTGTGTGTGTGTGTGTGTGTGTGTGTTGTAACACCTGCTGTGGACCAGCAAATCATGTGGACACCTTCTTGGTGTTTGCCCTGGTATTCATTTCTGCAAAAGCACACATTTGCCTAAATTAAGTTAATCCTAGGTATTATTTTCTTTTATTATTTAAGCAACTTTTATTTGAGAATTTCTAAAAATATCTCAATTTAGAGACACTCTCAAGAATATGGGAAAAGGGTTATGATAAAATAAGAGCTTCAAGTCTCTGCTTTAGAGAATTTTTTTCATAAGAAATCATATATAGTTCTGAATTTCAAAAAACAGTCCAAGATAATTGGTATTCAGTCCATAGTCATTAAACAATTGTGACATGCCACAACTAGGCTGGTATTGGGATATAGAAATGAAAGTTTAATTCCTTACTTTCCAGGAGCTTACAGTCCACAGGATGAGGAGAAGGTGAAAAGCAAAGATATAAACATCAAACAGTGAGGTAAATGTTTTAGAACCAGTAAATATTGAGTGCAGTGGGGATCCAGGGCATTAGGATGTTTGGGGTCTCTCTTCATTAGAGCTATGAGAACTCCCTGGAAAGAAATTTACTCTGTGTGTGTGTGTGTGTGTGTGTGTGTGTGTGTGTGTGTGTGTGTGTGCGCGCATGCGCACACTTGCAGGGATGCATACTCTATGTATGCCTTTCTTGAATTCACTGGTCTACAAAATACAGGGACAACTCCTGCCCAACAATTTTAATACAATTGCATGCAATTACATGCTGAAAGCCAGAGAATGAAGAGACAGATTTCAGACCAGGCTGTAATTCAATTACAGAACAACAGAAGAGAGAGAGAACTAACAAAGGCTGAAGCTGCACGTTTGCAAATGAGTTGATGCAGCTGATAAAAAAATTCAGGCTCTTTCAGATGCCAGTGCCCACAGAGGTGAAGGTGCAGAAAACAGCATGGAGGGGTTAGAACCAAAGCCAAAAAGCAGACCCGAGGATAGAATGAATCATCAAAGCTGGTAACACTTGAAGCCCTTGCTTCAATTCCAATGATTCCTGGCTTGGTTGAAAACAGTTGACAGATTGTTCCTCTATTATATTTTTGTTTTCATGCTGCCTTTGCTCTTTCAATCACAGGGAGTACAGGATACAGATAGAAAAAGGAAACATGCCTTTTTTTGCAGCACTTTGCAAAAGCTAAGATGTGAAAAGGGCTGGAAATTTTGCAAAATTTTGTTCTTGATCAGTTTTACAAACCCAAGGGTTACATATGATTTGAGTAAAAAAAGAGAACAATTTTTGCTAGACTTTCTAGTTCCTCTATTATCCCTTCTGGTCACATCCTGGCCCTTGCATTCCTGCAAATCTTCCCTGAAAAACACTGCTTATTGTTCTTACTGAGCTAGTCTACTGGTTTATAAACTTCTTAAAGCAGCTTTGTGCCCTTTAAAGGACTGCCCAGTGCATCTCAGGGGAAGCGTGTGGACTAAATTGACTCCTGAAGATGGTTTGTGCAGAAAAACAATGTTTGGAGAACTAGATTGGGGTCTAGTATGTGGGCCTTGAATATTTGGCTCTGAAGTTTGAAGACTGTAAAATAGGCCCTGGGGCTCCATATGAAAAACATGAAGCTTTGTAGGGATTAATGATGCCAATCCAGATGGATGGTGGAGAAGGGCAGGAAGAGATACTAAAAGCAGAAAGAGTATTACAGAATATAACTGTGAGGTGTAAACTCATATGTGAACTAAGATTGTTGACATGAAAGATTAGGTACATATATAGATTTATCCTTCATTCAATCACCAAATTTTTGTTGGACACTATGTTGGATGCTTTATGAAGATCCAAAGATGTATCGGGCATCTTTTATGCCCTCACAGCTTCAACAACTAACTGCTTCTATTGTTTTTAAGGATCATTTCAAGCTTGACCTGCTCAAGGAAGTCTTCTTTGATCCCATCGATCTTTCAGATCATTGCCCAGGTCCATGGTTTCCAAGATTAAGTGCTCTTCACACTGTTGAGATTATTTTTTTATATGCACATCATCCACTTTAAACTGTGAGACCCTTGAAGTTGGTAACTATGTCTCATTCAGCTTGGTGATGCCCAGAAAGCAGTGCAATGCCTACCACAGAGGAGATATCAGCATGGGCCAATCACAGTGTTACCAAACTCAGGTTTGGCTGTTTGCTGGTCAAAAGCCTATAATTCTAGAGCTGAGTGTTAGTAGAAAGGAAAGTTATTTTAATCAGAAAAACCAACAGTCTTGAGAGAAGGTGGTCTCATGTCCAGAGACCAACTCTGAAGATGCTACTCAGCCATAAAAGTTATTAAAAAGAAAAATGGAGGAAAGAAGAATCTCAGTGAATCATCAAAGCAGGAGGTTGGGTTCTGCTTTCTTCTCTATTATATGCAGGCTGGCTGACTCTGTCTTCAGATGTAATCTTGCCCATGTGATCAGCCTGTAGGATTGCTGAGGAGGCTGGTGGGGATAGGGAGCTAGTCATTCTCTGACTACTTCATTCTTCATTCCTACTTCTTTTTATCTAGGAAAGGAATCAACAGGTTAGACAATGTGTTCCCTCCTGTGTGTTCAGGAGAGCATAAGTCAGGAGTTATGTTGAATTGCCTAGTGATCTCCTTCCTACAGTTAGGCTCTTTTAAGGTTCGAGAGGAACGGACATGGGCAAAGAGGAAAGGGGCAAAAGAATTGCTTTTAACATGTTGTGTGTGAGGAGTATTTGGTGTCTAGAAGGTATATAATGAATGTAGAAACACAGTACAATTGAGGAGAGAAAGCAATATTCAGATTTTAAAAATGCAGATAAACTTTATATCTGAATAGAGAAGATAGGCCACAAATGAGGGATTGAAAGAGCAATACTCAAAATCAAAGAGCTTGAAAATATGTAGGCAGTTAAATATAAACCGGGCTATATTGTTCAGTCTGAAGATGAAAGGCAGTCAGAGTTCTGGAGGCCAGTTTGCATGTCGTGTTGGCACTATAGTGTGGGACAACCAGGGCATGGGACATCAAATAGAGCAGTGTGGAAAGAAGCTGGAGATGTACATTTTCTCGCTAGTAAGTGGTCCTGGATGGATTTACAGATGCTTTCTGTTTACTCATTCATTGATGCAACACTGCTGAATGTTCAATAAGTGACTACCAAAGTGTGAGAAAGTGAGTTGGTCCTCAGTCAATGTTTGCTGAACCAATGCTAGATGCATTGAGGATTGCTAACGAAGACAGGTGTACCACAACAATTCTAGTACTAAGTTAGAATAGGAGCACTTAGACACAGGGGACCAGGTAGAACCCCATTGGAACAGGCTTCTGTTGATTTTTGCCTGGAAAGCTGATTAGGCAGACAGAGAAGTAGAAATGTTGGGGAGGAATCTAGATGTCAGGAAAAGCAGAAATAGACATTTATATCAGAAATCAGTAGACACAGTTAGGAAAATATTAGGAGCCCCATTTGGTAGAAGAGTAGGGATTATGTGTAGCTACTGTTAAAATGAAGACTTTGTTGGTGAGATGCTTACACCACATATAGAGGAAAAGGTAGATGTCATCCAAAACTGTACATATGTATGTAATTATGAAGCCTCAGTTCCTATTAATGAGATCATCCATGGAGTTTTTCCCTGAAAATATTCGCAGAGAATTCTCTCTTTACCATAGCTCATCATCTCCTTTTCATGCTGATCACCTATTTTTTCCCACAAAGATCATGGTAATAAACCACCAGAAAATAAAGCTGGAAAGACCATTAGACCAATAGCCAATCACGAGCCAGTCGGGCTTTATGGGCTGCCTAACAATCTGACTTTGGGTGAATTGCTTCCCTTTTGAGTTTAAGTTTCTCTGTATGTTCTAAACAATGTTGAGCTCAATGGTATTTCAAATTCTTTCTGACTCTGAGAGCTTTAGGGTCATTTCTGTCTCGTGTTTACACTAAGTCAAAACACAGTGAGAGAGAGAGCACACGATCTGGCCAGGCAATAGCATCTGATGATTTAAATGGCTACATAGTGAATGTTTTAAAAACAGAAATAAATCATCCACATTGTCGTACACTGAACAATGAAACAGTAACAAGTTCCCTAACATAGCACTGGGGTAGGAGCTCCTCTCCCTGGAAAAATTAAATCAACTCAAGTCATCAGACCTTCCACTTCTAATTTGTACTGAGAAAATACACAAGCAATCATCTAAAACTATAATTGCAAGAGGAAATGAATAAAGCAGTGTGTGTGTGTGTGTGTCTTAAATGATCCTTTTCAAAATAAGCATTTCTGCAGAATGTGTTTTTCTACCATTGCAGAACTTTTCTCAAATGTATTCAAATTTAGGTGAAAATAAGTGAATAAAAACACATTTCTCAGTGCAAAGTAACTGACAGAGGGAAAGATAGATTTGAGCCATAATACCCCTTGGATGCACATCCTAGTCAGAGAAAGGAGATGCCTTCAGTTGTCCTGTTACTGGTCATTATTTTAACTGAAAGCATAGACTAGCTATTTTTTTAACCATGGATTTGAAAGTGCAGCCATGCCTTCTGTTACTATTCAAAAATCACATTAAGTTCTCATCAATGATGTTGACCAGTGGGGAAGCAAGTCGGTAGGTGCCTTTCTACTGTTGGGAGAGAGGCAAGGCTCACCTAACATCTCTGCTTGGATACGCGGGCAAACATGCAGCAGGTGGCGGCTGCTGTGGGCGCTGTTGTATCACGCTGTGGAAAAACAGGCTGCCTGGCCGTAACGCCGCTTCTTCTGAGGACCCGCTCTTGCATCGTGTGTGCAAAACAAAAGCAACGGATTCGCTGCGGCAGCCTGTGTGCGCCTGCCCTTCCCCATCGTGGGGATTAGGAAACAAGAAAGAGAAGGACAATGTTAAGGTGGTCCAGTGGCTGAGATTTTGCGCTTCCGCTGCAGGGGGCACAGGTTCGATCCCTTGTTGGGAAAGCCCCACATACCATGTGGTGTAGCCAAAAAATAATAAATAAATAATTTTCTTGAAGGAGGGCCTGACAAATTGTTTAAGAGAAATCTGTTCCTTTCTCTCTTGAACACTGACAGTCAAAGCTACAACATTGCGTATCAGAAATGTGGGGAACTTCTGTAAGCTTTGCCTTGAGGTTTCTGTTAGACCCACAAATGGAAGAAGATTGAGGGAGGGAGAGCAGGAGGGATTACCAGGTGGAGGATGTTGGGTTTCCCTCAGGCATTTTGAGCTACCAGTGTGATTCTGCCAGACAGCCTTAGTAATGCCAAGTTCTTACATGTTTCTGGGGTGTTTTAATGCAGACAGCCAGGAAACTATTTAAAACATATAGATCACACAGTTTATGAGAAATTTCTCTTTGGGTATAAATACACCAGTTGCAGAAATGTTTAACACAAATTATATGCATCCCAATATTCAAATAACAAATATGCATTAATTCACTCTTTCATTCTACAAATATTTATTGAACACATGGTACAATAGAGATATCAACTCATAACGTCCTGCTTTCATGAAGTTTATATTCTAATGTATCCTAATCACTTTACCATTTTATAACTTTAATGTTTATAAGGAGTTATATGCCTATAGATACTTCAGAGTTCCAAAGAATAGTGAGGGGATATATAAAAGCCTTCCTCAGTGATCAATGCAAAGAAATAGAGGAAAACAATAGAATAGGAAAGACTACAGATCTCCTCAAGAAAATTAGAGATACCATGGGAACATTTCATGCAAAGATAGGCACTATAAAGGACAGAAATGGTATGGATCTAACAGAAGCAGAATATATTAAGGAAAGGTGACAAGAATACACAGAAGAACTATACAAAAAAGATCTTCATGACCCAGATAACCATGATTGTGTAATCACTCACCTAGAGCCAGACATCCTGGAATGCAAAGTCAAGTGGGCCTTAGGAAACATCACTATGAACAAAGCTAGTGGAGGAGATGGAATTCCAGTTGAGCTATTTCAAATCCTAAAAGATGATGCTGTTGAAGTTTTGCACTCAGTATGCCAGCATATTTGGAAAACTCAGCAGTGGCCACATGACTGAAAAAGATCAGTTTTTATTCCAATCCCAAAGAAAGGTAAATACCAAAGAATGTTCAAACGACTGTACAATTTGACTTGTCACAAACGGGAGCAAAGTAATGCTCAAAATTCCCCAAGCAAGGCTTTAACAGTATGTGAACAGGGAACTTCTAGATGTTCAAGCTGGATTTAGAAAAGGCAGAGGAACCAGAGATCAAATTGCCAACATTCGTTGGATCATAGAGAAAGCAAGAGAATTCCAGAAAAATATCTACTTCTGCTTTATTAACTACGCAAAACCTTTAACTGTGTGGATCACAACAATGTGTACAAAATTCTTAGAGATGAGAATACCAGACCACATTATGTGCCTCCTAAGAAAACTGTATGCAGGTCAAGAATCAACGGTTAGAAATTGACAAGGAACAATGGATTGGTTCCAAATTGGGACAGGAATACATCAAGGCTGTATATTGTCACCTTGCTTATGAAACTAATTATAGAGTACATCATGTGAAATGCTGGACTGGATGAAACACAAGCCAAAATCAAAATTGCCTTGAGAAATACAAATAACCTCAGATACACAGACGATACCACCCTTTACGGCAGAAAAAGAAGAGGAACTAAAGAGTTTCTTGATGAAAGTGAAACAGGAGAGTGAAAAAGCTGGCTTAAAACTCAACATTCAAAAAATGAAAATCATGACATCCACTCCCATTACTTCATGGCAAATAGATGGGGAAACAATGGAAACAGTGAGAGACTTTATTTTCTTGTGCTGCAAAATCACTGTAGGTGGTGACTACAGCCATGAATTAAAATATGCTTGCTCCTTGGAAGAAAAGCTATGACCAGCCTCAGTTCAGTTCAGTTCAGTCACTCAGTCGTGTCTGATTCTTTGCGACCCCATGAACCACAGCACGCCAGGCCTCCCTGTCCAATACCAACTCCCGGAGTCCACCCAAACCCATGTCCATTGAGTCGGTGATGCCATCCAACCATCTCATCCTCTATTGTCCCCTTCTCCTCCTGTCCTCAATCTTTCCCAGCATCAGGGCCTTTTCAAATGAGTGAGTTCTTTGCATCAGGTGGCCAAAGTATTGGAGTCACAGCTTCAGCATCAGTCCTTCCAATGAACGCCCAGGACTGATCTCCTTTAGGATGGACTGGTTGGATCTCCTTGCAGTCCAAGGGACTCTCAAGAGTCTTCCCCAACACCACAGTTCAAAAGCATCAATTCGTTGGTACTCAGCTGTCTTTATAGTCCAACTCTCACATCCATACATGACTACTGGAAAAACCATAGCCTTGACTAGACGGACCTTTATTGGCAAAGTAATGTCTCTGCTTTTTAATATGCTGTCTAGGTTGGTCATAACTTTCCTTCCAAGGAGTAGGCATCTTTTAATTTCATGACCAGTCTAGAAAACATATTAAAAAGCAGAGGCATTACTTTACCAGCAATGGTCAATATAGTCAAAGCTATGGTTTTTCCAGTAGTCATGTATAAATGTGAGAGTTGGACCATAAAGAAAGCTGAGCACCAAAGAACTGATCCTTTTTAATTATGGTGTTGGAGAAGACTCTTGAGAGTCCCTTGGATGGCAAGGAAATCAAAGCAGTTAATCCTAAAGGAAATCAGTCCTGAATATTCATTGGAAGCCCTGATGCTGAAGCTCCAATACTTCGGCCACCTGATGAGAAGAGCTGACTCATTGGTAAAGACCCTGAAGCCGGGAAAGATTGAAGGCAGGAGGAGAAGGGGATGACAGAGTACAAGTTGGTTGGATGGCATCACCGACTCAATGGACATGAGTTTGAGCAAGCTTAGAGTGTTGGTGATGGACAAGAAATCCTGGCATGCTGCAGTCCATGGGGAGGTGGACACGACTGAGCAGCTGAAATGAACCTATAGATGCACACATTCTCAGTATTTTTTTGTCATATAGAGTACTACATAGAAAGAAATAAAAGAAAAGCAAACAATAGCAGATATTGTCTACAGTTTGTTTAATCTGCAAATAAGTTATTGAAACTATAGAAAATGCTAACTAGCTAGACTTAGAGGTTGTTTAGTTGCTAAATCCTGTCTGACTCTTGGGACCCTATGGAGTGTAGCCCACCAGGCTCCTCTGTCCGTGAGATTTCCCAGGCAAGAATACTGGAGTGGGTTGCCATTTCCTTCTCCAGGAGATCTTAGATACAAGGCAGGAAAAGAGAATCAGGCCAACAGACACCACAGAAGCAGCATGGCAGGGATATGGCATAGCATCACAGACTCAATGGACGTGGATTTTAGCAAACTCTAAGCAACAGTGGAGGACAGAGGAACCTGGCATGCTACAGTTCATGGGGTTGCAAAGAAGCTGACATAACTTAGAGACGGAACAACAACAACAAATAGTGAGCAAAGTCTGTCAGAGCTTTCAGACGTGGAGACTGCAGTAAACCATGTATGGAGTGATAGCAGCTTGGTCCACAGTGGTGAAAAGTGATCAGATTCTGGATATGTTTTGAAGACAAAGATGAACAGATTTGAAAATAGATCAGATGTAAGATGCGGCTTCCTTGGTAGCTCAGTTGGTAAAGAATCCTCCTGCAATGCAGGAGGCCTGGGTTCGATTCCTGGGTCAGGAAGATCCCCTGGAGAAGGAATAAACTGATCATTCGAGTATTCTTGGGTTTCCCTGGTGGCTCAGATAGTAAAGAATCTGCCTGTAATGCGGTCAACCTAGGTTTTATCCCTGGGTTGGGAAGATCCCCTGGAGGAGGGCATGGTAACCCACTCCAGGATTCTTGCCTGGACAGAGGAACCTGGTGGGCTACAATCTATGGGGTCACAAAGAGTTGAACACAGCTGAGCAACTAAGTGTGCACACACACACACACAGACACACACACACACACACACAGATGTAGGATATGAGGGAAGAAGGAGTCTAGGGTGATTCTGAAGTTTTGGGCATGAGACAAGAAAGGTTTGCTGCCAACAGTTGAAGTGGTAAATATCATCGGCCATGATATTTAGGAAATCTGGTTCTTGTTGCTGGTGATAGTGACCTCTTTTCCCTCGATCTTCCATGCTGAGAAACCTTTATCAAAACAGTGCAATTACTAGAATAAAATGATCATTTAGGTTTTTATATATTCTACTTAAACCAAACCACTGTATCATATCAGCTAGAATGATGTCCACATTGACTTTTATTGTACTTTGAGTTTTAAAGTCATGGAAGAAGGATCCTAGAAATAATTCATGGCAACTGCATTATGAAGTTAATTCTAACCAATAGTGTGCCATTAAAATATGAATGTGCAAATAGTTCAATTTTATTTTTTAATTAACTTTTCAGAAGTAATAGCTGACAATTGTCCTTGATCAGATCTAATGCTGTACTTAAATGCTTGACAGTTTTTAAGTCATTAATGGAAATCAATGGGAACAACTTTCTGAAAAGCGTTATTTACTTTTATCTTCCTACTCTATTTTTAATAAGGACCAGGATTGAAATGTAACTTCCAAAAATCTCTCTGGCTAGAGTTGTCTATTATTTCCCAAATAAATTCACAGCAGGTACTTACCCCTCTGGTATTAATATCTTCCACAAAATATCCATTCTCTGTTCACCAATACCCCTGCTATCTATGCACCACCCTATCTTTCAAGGGTCAACATAACTTCTACTTCTACTTGCTCTGCCTAGAGCCCACACTGACCTATGACCTCACATACTTCAATGTGATATTTTATATTTTTCACATAGTAGGAAAATATGCTTTGAAAGTTATCATTTGTAAGCACACATTCTAAGAAAATAAGGATTTAGTTTTTGCATATTGTTTTCCCTCATTTGTCCCTCCTTTCCAGGGATTCTTTAAATTAGCATCCTAGAGTAGAAACATGAAAAGTTCATGATTCTAGTGGGCCCTCATTGGTCACTTGCTGAAATATTTAGAACCACTAGACCATCCAAATGCCTGATCCTGAAGTGCAGAGAAAAGGTGGAGTTGGGAAGCAAGCTGTTTAAGAGTTGGGCGCACAATCAGTATAGTCCTTGTGTGCTTAGGAAGGAATAGGGTTTGAGGCTAGAGCTATTTTGCTGGTGTCTATGTGAGCTTCTGCATGAAGCTAACAACAAGAAGTTGAGGCATGTGTGGGGAGATGTTAGATCTTTGCTAACGGACTGTCACAGAGAGGACAATAAAGGCAAATGCATGCACCCCATGAGAGAGTCAGCACTGTTGTAGAAAGGGACACCACGGACAAGGAATAAGGATCTTTCTGCTCCTTCTGCCTGCCTCTGATCTATACCAGGATGCTGGGGGATGAGGAGGAGGAGAGGTGATGGAAAACAGATCCTGCCTCCCTCCATGTCAAGTTGCTAGAGCTACAGGTATGTAATATCTGAGGACTTTGGATGGGAAACGAGATGGAAGTTTGTAAGTGAACAACAGTGAGCCTTAAGAAGCAACAGCTCTGCTAATAATTGAAAAAAAGCCCTGACTTTGTGAACGCCTAATGAAGCTTTGCTAGGGAACTCTGCTACCTAAGAAAACGACAGAAGACTGGCAACAAGCAGTTAATAGTATTTATTGGGGAAAATAAAAACATTTCATGCTTAGAGCCCAGTAAACTTTCCTCATTAAACTGGTGTTCCTTTCTTTCTTCAGAAGTGGAAATAAAATTACCAACTTTCAGTGCTGCCCAAAAGAACTAAGAGCCAGGGGCTATTGATAGTGGTCAGAAAAAGCTGACTCCCCTATCTGACAGCTTTAAGAACAAATGTGAGCAACGGAAAAAGTAGGATTTTCTCTCTCTCTCAACGTTTATAATGTGCAGATGTTTAATAAGTAAATATTATCTCATGGTTTGTCTTTTCCCATAGGTGGCACTAGTGGTAAAGAATCTACCTGCCAATGCAGGAGACGTAAGAGACATAAAAGATGAGGTTCCATACCTGGGTCTGAAAGATCCCCTGCAGGAGGGCATGGCAACCCGCTCCAGTATTCTCGCCTGGAGAAGTCTATGGACAGAGAAGCCTGACAGGCTACAGTCACAAAGAGTCCCGAAGAGGGTCAAGACATGAATGAAACTATTTAGCACGCACGCACACACACACACACCCACATTCCTACAAACTACCCCTATCCCACGAGTGTCCTACACTTGGTCTGATGTTAAAGGAAAATTGTACTTTGATCTTTTCATTTATATTCTTTGTTTTGAATTGTAAACACATCATATCTCTGACTTGTATGACCTATGCTCCCAACTTCCTAAATCATTATTCTTTCTCAAATTTCAGTCCTTGATCTTTTTCATCCGTCCATACTGATTTCCAGCATTAGGCTATGGCTTTTCAAAGGATGAAATGATATCATTTGCAGCAACATGGATGCATTTATAGAAGGTCATACTACATGACGTAAGTCAGACAGAGACAAGTCTCATCACGACACTGCCTATATGTGGAACCTTATGAGACAATACAAATTAACTTATCTGCCAAACAGAAATGGAGTCACAGATGTTAAAAATAAATTTGTGGTCATCAAGGAGTAAGGAGGGGGGGATAAATTGGGAGATTGGGTTTGACATATATCTACTACTACATATAAAATGTGTAATTAATAAGAAGCCACTGTGTAACACAGGGAACCATACTCAATACTTTACAATGGTCTATATGGGGAAAGAATCTGGAGAAGAGGGGCTATAGGTGTATGTGTAACTGATCCACTTGGCTGTACACTGGAAACTAACACAACATTGTAAATCAGCTACACTCTAACATCCCAGTCCTGGACATGAATATAGAGAAAACAGTAACTCAGAAAGATACACGCACCCTAGTGTTCATTGCAGGACTATTCACAAAGTCCAGGATATGGAAGGAGCCTGAATGTCCATCAACAGAATGGCTAAAGAAGATGTGGTACAATATACAATGGACTATCGCTTAGACATCAGAAGGGAGAAGGGAATGGCAAGCCACCTCAGTATTCTTGCCTTGAGAACCCCATGTACAGTATGAAAAGGCAAAAAGATAGGACACCGAAAGCTGAACACCCCAGGTCAGTAAGTGCCCAATAGGTTACTGGAGAAGAGAGGAGAAATAGCTTCAGAAAGATTGGAGAGGCTGAGCCAAAGCAAAAACAACACCCAGATGTGGCTGTAACTGGTGATGGAAGTAAGTCTGATGCTGTAAAGAGCAATATTGCATAGGATCCTGGACTGTTATGCCCATGAATCAAGGTAAATTGCAAGTGGTCAAACAGGAGATGGCAAGAGTGAACATCGACGTTTTAGGAATCAGTGAACTAAAATGGACCAGAATGGATGAATTTAACTCAGATAACCATTATACCTACTACTGTGGGCAAGAATCCTTAGAAGAAATGGAATAGCCATCATAGTCAACAAAAGAGTCCAAAATGCAGTTCTTGGGTGCAGTCTCAGAAATGATAGAATGACCTCTGTTTGTTTCCAAGGCAAACCATTCAATATCACACTAATCCAAGTCTATGCCCAATCAGTAATGCCAAAGAAGCTGAGGTTGAATGATTTTATGAAGATGTACAAGACCTTCTAGAACTAACACAAAAAGAAGATGTCCCTTTTTTCACAGGGGACTGGAATGCAAAAGTAGGAAGTCAAGAGATACCTGGAGTAACAGGCAAGTTTGGCCTTGGAGTACAGAATGAAGCAGGGCAAAGGCTAGCAGAATTTTGCCAAGAGAACACACTGATCATAACAAACACCCCCTACAACAATACAAGAGACAACTCTACAAAAGGTCATCACTAGATGGTCAATACTAAGATCAGGTTGATTATATTCTTTGCAGCCAAAGATGAAGAAGCTCTATACAGTAAGCAAAAGCAAGACCAGGAGCTGACTGTGGCTCAGATCATGAACTGCTTATTGCAAAATTCAAACTTAAATTGAAGAAAGTAGGGAAAACCACTAGACCATTCAGGTATGACCTAAATCAAATCCTTTATGATTTTACCATGGAAATGACAAGTAGATTCAAGGGATTAGATCTGATAGATAGAGTGCCTGAAGAACTATGGATGGAAGTTCATAACACTGTACAGGAGGCGATGATCAAAACCATCATTAAGAAGAAATGCAAAAAGGGAAAATGGTTGTATGAGGAAGGCTTACAAATAGCTGAGAAAAGAAGAGAAGTGAAAGGCAAAGGAGAAAAGGAATGATACATCCACCTGAATTCAGAGTTCCAAAGTGATCAATGCAAAGTAGAGAAAAACAATAGAATGGGAAAGACTAGATATCTCTTCAAGAAAATCAGAGATACCAAGGGAACATTTAATGCAAAGATGGGTACAAAAAAGGATAGAAATGGTGTGGACGTAACAGAGCAGGAGATATTAAGAAGAGGTGGCAAGAATACACAGGAGAACCATACAAAAGGGATTTTTATGACACAGATACCACAATGGTGTGAGCACTCACCCAGAGCCAGAGGTCCTGGAGTGCGAAGTCAGGTGGGCCTCAGGAAGCATCACTATGACAAAGCTAGTGGAGGTGATGGAATTCCAGCTGAGCTGTTTCAAATCCTGAAAGATGATGCTGTGAAAGTGCTGCACTCAATATGCCAGCAAATTTGGAGAACTCAGCAGTGGCCACAGGACTGGAAAAAGTCAGTTTTCATTCCAATGCCAAAGAATGTTCAAACTACCACACCATTGCACTTATTTCACACACTAGCCAAGTAGTGCTCAAATTTCTCCAAGTTGACTTCAATAGTACATAAACCAAGAACTTCCAGATGTTCAAGCTAGATTTAGAAAAGGCAGAGGAATCAGAGATCAAATTGCCAACATCACTTCGATCATAGAAAAAGCAACTCTTTGCATGAGGTGGCCAAAGTATTGGAGTTTCAGCTTCAGCATCAGTCCTTCCAATGAACACCCGGGACTGATCTCCTTTAGGATAGACTTGTTGGATCTCCATGCAGTCCAAGGGACTCTCAAGTAGATGAATGGATAAGGAAGCTGTGGCACATATACACAATGGAATTTTACTCAGCTATTAAAAAGAACACATTTGAGTTAGTTCTGATGTGGTAGAAGTAACTGGTAACTGAAGCCTATTATACAGAGTGAAGTAAGTTAGAAAGAAAAACACTAATGCAGTATATTAACGCATATATGTGGGATTTAGAAAGATGGTAAAGACGACCCTATTTGCAAGACAGACAAAGAGACACAGATATAAAGAACAGACTTTTGGACTCTGTGGGAGAAGGCGAGGGTGGGATGATTTGAGAGAACAGCATTGAAACATGTATATTACCATATGTGAAAGAGATGACTAGTCCAAGTTAATGCATTAAACGGGGCACTCAAAGCGGTACACTGGGACAACCCAGAGGGATGGGATGGGGAGGGAGGTGGGAGGGGAGTTCGGAATGGGGAACACATGAACACCTGTGGCTAATTCATGTCAATGTATGGCAAAAACCTCCACAATATTGTAAAGTCATTAGCCTTCAATGAAAAAAAAAAAAAAAAAAGATTGCAGGGAGAAATATCAGTAACCTCAGATATGCAGATGACACCACCCTTATGGCAGAAAGCAAAGAGGAACTAGAGATTCTCTTGAGGAAAGTGAAAGAAGAGAGTGGAAAAGCTGGGTTAAAACTCAACATTCAAAAAAAAACTAAGATCATAACATCTGGTCCCATCACTTCATGCAAATAGATGGGGAAATAATGGAAGCAGTGACAGACTTTATTTTCTTGGGCTCCAAAATCACTGCAGATGGTGACTGAAGTCATGAAATTAAAAGACACTTGGTCCTTGGAAGAAAAGCTATGACCAACTTAGACAGCATATGAAAAAATAGAGACATTACTTTGCCAACAACGGTCCATCTAGTCAAGGCTATGGTCTTTCCAGTAGTCATACATGGATGTGAGAGTTGGACTATAAAGAAAGCTGAGCACCGAAGAATTGATGCTTTAGAACTGTGGTGTTGGAGAAGACCCTTAAGAGTCCCTTGGATTGCAAAGATATAAAAGCAGTCAATTCTAAATCAAACCAGTCCTGAATATTCATTGGAAAGACTGATGTTGAAGTTGAAGCTCCAATACTGTGGCCACCTGATGCAAAAAACTGACTCTTCAGAAAAACCCTGGTGCTAGGAAAGATTGAAAGCAGGAGGAGAAGGGGATGACAGAGGATGAGGTGGTTGGATGGTATCACCGACTCAATGGACATGAGTTTGAGCAATCTCTTGGAGTTGGTGATAGACAGGGATTCCAGATGTGCTGCAGTCCATGGGGTCCCGAAGAGTCAGACATGATTGCATGACTGAATTGAGACTGTTTACTTAGTCATAGAAAAGAACAAAAGTGTGCAATTTGCAGAGACATGGATATACTTAGAGTGCTATACATACTCTGTCATCCAGAGTGAAGTAAGTCAGACAGAGAAAAACAAATACCGTATAGTATTGCTTATATGTTAAATCTAGAAAAATAATAGATATGTACTTATTTGTAAAGCTGAAATAGAGACACAGATGTGAGAAGAAACCTATGGATATCAAGGGGGAAAGAAAGGTGGGATGAATTGGGAGATTGGAATTGACATATATATTGTTGTTCAGTCGCTCAGTCGTGTCCAACTCTTTGTGACCCCATGGTCATCAGCACGCCAGGCTTCTGTGTCCTTCACTATCTCCCAGCACTTGCTGATACTCATGTCCATCGAGTGGGTGGTACCATCCAACTATCTTTCCTCTGTTGTTTCCTTTTCCTCCTGCCCTCAATATTTCCCAGCATCAGGGTCTTCTATAATGAGTCAGCTCGTCCCATCAGGGGGCCAAAGTATTGGAGATTCAGCTTCAGCATCAGTCCCTCCAATGAACACCCAGGACTGATGTCCTGTAGGATGGACTGGTTGGATCTCCTTGCAGTCCAAGGGACTCTCAAGAGTCCTCTCCAACACCACAGTTCAAAAACATCAGTTCTTTGGCACTCAGCTTTCATTATGGTCCAACCCTCACATCCATACATGACTACTGGAAAAACCATAGCTTTGACTAGATGGAACTTTGTTGGCAAAGTAATGTCTCTGCTTTTTAATATCTGTTTAGGTTTATCATGGCTTTTCTTCCAAGGGGAAACATGTTTTAATTTCATGACTGCAGTCACAATATGCAGTGATTTTGGAGACCAAGAAAATAAAGTCTCTTTTATATAGTTCTGTGTATTCTTGCCACCTCTTCTTACTATCTTCTACTTCTGTTAGGTCCATACTGTTTCTGTCCTTTTTTGTGCCCAATATTGCTTGAAATGTTCCTTTGGTATCTCTAAATTTCTTGAGATATATATTATATATATACATATGTATATATATATATATCCACTTCTTATCCACTTTTGATTATGTTCAGGAGCTTTCATATAGATTTTAAACGTGTTGACATAAGGAGTAACACCGATTTTCTAACACTATTAATGAAATAAAGAAGTAGGACATTAATTCTTGTCATAAGAAATTAAAAGAACATCATAAGAAAAGTATTGTTCTTTATAATTTTTAGAATTAGCAGTGACCATTGTTTATTTTAATCTAAGTGGATTTTATATCTGTCTTTCTCTTGTTTTAAGTGGTTATTTTTTAGGTATGAACATCAGGATTCATTAAGCAACTTATCATCTAATCATTCATTGATGGCTGAAACCATAAACCAAAATTATTAAATGTGGGTACTCTGAATATATACTTTGAATATTGCTTTTTCAGTTTGGCCTGCTGAAAAAAACTATTATACCTGCATTTATTTTGTTCCACTATTTTAGTTAAAATCTTATAAGTAAGAAAGTATTTAATGGAGATAAAATGTAGTTCATTTGGCACAGGGACATTTCTCATATAAATCAATAGAAAGAAATCTAATCAGAATTTACAAACAACATTGTTTTGGTTGACTCTCTGAGATTATTTCACCCACAGGGCTAGCAAATAAATTTCTTTTTGTCTTCTCCCTAATATTAGACTAATACTTGTCTCAGTGTGGAATGAGGTAGATAAGACATGCTTAAGATGTTCTCAGAAGCAGCATGGCTGGCCAAAAATTGCAGTCTTTGGTTTTGGACAAATCTGCATTTAATTTCATATTTTATCAGTTCACGGTTGAATGCTTTTCTGGCACATATTACTGGACCTCTCTGAGTCTGTTTCCTGTTGTTCAAATGGGGCTAATAATGACTACACTTCAATAGACATTGTCTGCTAAGTGACTAGCCTAGGGTATTTATATGGTGTGGAATCATTTAGGACAAATTTTCAAGTATATTATTGAGTAAACATATTGGATATATCATATTTTGTATTTACTGTTTTGCAGGAGCTTATTTGACAGGAGATGTTTCAGTGAAACTGAAATAAACCAGCCATTAATCATTAACCCTGATGGATGAGGTAACTAAAACTTAGAGAGGTAACTGACTTGGTCAAGGTCAATACTAGCAGGACAAATGTGAGGCCTAACTTTTGGTTTCCTAGGCCAATATTTTCTCTATCTTGATCTAAATGACCTTTAGTACAAGCTATGCTAAACATAATACAGAATTTAGGGAGTATTAAGTCTTGGTCACAGTTGGATGTTTGATTACGTGGATCAGCTGTTTGCGTTGGATAAAGCTAATGACTATCTTTCCAAAACAAAACATTGAAAAACAGAGTCAGGAAACCAAGTTGTGTGAGTAGAGAGGAGTTTATGATCATGCTCACTACCTATGTGTTATATTTTATATTTTATTTAATCTTTAAGTAATACATATAAAGTGAAGCAAGTAATTAAATTGATTTTGACTCTATTGGTAAAGAACCTGCCTGCCAACACAGGAGATATAAGAGACGTGTGTTCCGTCCCTGGGTCAGGAAGATCCCTGGAGTATGACATGGCAACCTACTCCAGTATTCTTGCCTGGAAACTTCCATGGACAGAGGAGCCTGTTGGGCTATAGTCCATGGGGTCACCAAGAGTCAAATAAGACTGAGCACACATAAATATATGCATCTATAAACACATAGCTATTTCTTTAGCAGGCCATTTTTCCTAAATGTAAAAGAAAAGTTTTGGCTATTTTATCTCTAAGTTTGCTTTTAAATTTGTCCCTCATGATCAAATTATGTTAGGGAGGGGGAACCTATCTATTATTGACTGCCTAATTATGTCCTTCCTTAAGCATTTTTTCACCTCATATATTCCTGGAGGCTTCCTATATCTGTACCATATAAACTCAGTCCTTTGGTCATGATTTCTTGCCTGTGGATAGAAGCCTCACAGAAAGTGGAAATATCCCATAGCAGGCACTGAGTCTTTTAAACAAGTTTATTTAGGAAGTTGAGTTGGATCTATTCATTGGATGGCAACATCATATAGAAACAAAGATACAGTTGACATGAATTAAGGGTGCCAATGTAGGCACGCTCAGGAGGGTGGCTCTGAGACTTAGGAAGGGTCGTTGTGAGGAATTGAGATTAAGTAGATGCAACAAGTAATGTGCAAGTCAGGAGGAAACTTGTGCCTCTAGAGAGGAAAGAGTGGTGTGGAAGGGGAGAGAGACAGGAAGCTTCCAATTCTTACAGACAGAACTGAAGTTTCTGCCCCATATTATCTGGACATTTCAGTAAATCTTTCCAATAAATCCTCACATGTAGGTAACTCTGAATCGATTTTGGTCTTTGCTAGTAAAGGATCATGATGCTCAGAGAGCCTTTTGGTTGACAAACTTATCGCTGTTTTGTAGATTCAGTGATACAGAGAAAGTGCCACGTACTTGTAGAAGTTCCTCCATTTTTGTCATAGAACCTTGAACTGAGTATATTCCCAACAAATATTTGATTTGAATCCTCAACATTGTGAAAAAAAATCTGCTCTGTCTTTATTAATAGGTATTTATTTATTTATCTTTTGACTGTGCTGCACAACATGTGGGATCTTAATTCCTCAACCAGGGATTGAACATGTGCTCCCTGCATTGGAAGTTTGGAGTCTAAACAAGTAAGGAAGTCCCATGAAATGATTTAGACTAAACTTTAATGTAGCAGCCATCTTTCCAAATCAATTTCTTTGTGATACACAACTGAGGGTATTTGCCTATTACATCAGTTCATAAGATCATTATCACTGTTGGGAAGGAAAAAGTACAATCAGAGGAAGATGGGGTTATTGTTTGTTTGTTTTGAGCAAGAGTAGTTTATTAAGAAAAGTGTTAAAAAATTGTGTTGTTTTTTTTTTTCATTTGAAAAATGTCTAGTAGACACTAAAACATCTGGTTGAAAACTGAAATTTTCAGTGACACATCTGGATGTTTGCTCCATATGATGTCAAACATGAGGATAATTAAAAATATAGAGCTAAATTACTCAAATGTTAAGCTTTCATCCAGATGTTTTATGCTATGTTAGACAAAAATAAAATCTTTATGTCAGACATTAAAGTAATCAGGAATATCTAAATGTCACTATGAATAAAATAACATTTCTAATATGTTTCACTGGAGAGAAAGTATTAACTGATAATTAGAGACTATACAAGAAGTTTGTTAGTTAAAACCTTTTTTAATCTGATCCGTAATAACTAGTAAAATGTGGGAATATGGAATGAACATTCCTGGATGAAAATTGTCATACTGACTGATGAATAAACAATTGTGTTTTGATTTCCAAGCTGTTATGTTTTGTTCACTTTTTGTTTTTATACATAGGAGTATCTATGAGCTAGTGTTTTGGTTTATTTATTAAAGAACACATAAGTTTATTTCTGCTAATGCATTAGAGAAATGGGGCAAACTTTTGAATTGAAATTCCTTGGCAGTGTTTATTTGTGAGAAATAAAGTCTAAGTAGGTATAACTTGCAGCTCTAATTCAGCTTCACAGAGTACCAGATGATACAGCCAGGGTTGGCTCACAAGTTGTATCCTATGATAACATGGGAAGAGTGAGACCTAGAGAGTTGATAGTAGAAGACATTTGGCTGACCCAGTAGGCTTAGACAAACAAAATGTTAAATCCAGGCAGGAGAATAAATCCAGAGAAGGAAGGACTGTACCTTTGGGTGGTACAGGCAGGAAACCAGGTTTACTGTCTAGGGAATCAGAGGAGGCTAAAGGGGCTGCCAAGTCATGCTAGTGGACAGAATCAAATACTCCTCGTGGGAAAATACATTAAAACAAAACAAATATCATGTGTGTGCACGCGTGCTGCTTCAGTTGTTTCCGACTCTTTGAGCCCCAGTGAACTGTGGCCTGCCAGCTTCCTCTGTCCATGGGGTTCTCCAGGCAAGAATACTGGAGTGAGTTGCTGGGCCCTCCTCCAGGGGGTCTTCCCAACCCAGGGACTGAACCCAGGTCTCTTGCATCTCCTGTATTGGCAACGTGTTCTTTACCACTGGTGCCACCTGTCAATGCATACAAATGAAATCTAGAAAACTGGTACAGATGAACCTATTTCCAGGGCGAGAACAGAAATGCAGACGTAGGAAACAGACGTGTGGATAGACGTGAGTGGTGGGGGTGAAGAGGACAGCAGGACAAATTGGGAGACGAGGATTGACGTATGAATGCAACAGTGTGTGAAATACATGACTGCTGGAAGCTGCTGGAAAGCACAGGGAGCTTAGCTCGGTTCTCTGAGGCGGCCTCAACGGGCGGGATGGGGTGGGTGGGGAGGAGGTCCGTGAGGAAGGGGTTATATGTATACACAAGCTGAATCACGTCAGTGTTCAGCTGAAACCAACAGTACTGTACAGCAATCATACTACAATAAAAATTATAAACATATAATGTAAACGTATCTTCGAATACTTTTAATAGTTTTCATATTTAATAGCTTAAAAAGTAAGGAAAACCTATATGTTCACTGATCAGTTTTTTTTTTTTTTTCATTGGCTTTATTTATTCAGGTTGAATTAAAATGTCTCCCATCAAAAATGGCTCCATCAAAATCTTGGTAAGAAATCATAATATATCCATGTGAGTGTTTACCCACAATGAAGAATAAACAGTTCAAGTCCCATTTACATGAGAGAAAACAAGCTCAGAGAAGCCCAGCGATATTCAAGGAGACACTCAATTATAAAGTAGCAGAGTATAAGCACAAAGTCAGATTTGGCATCTCCAAGACCACATTTTCCCCACTTATGTTGTCTTTGAAAACATCAAAACATTGGTCCCCTTTATATGCACTGAGATGAGAATTGCTACACTGAACCATTTCACAGACTAACATGGCTATACAGACTACAGAGGTATATCACAAACTAACTTGAGAAACAAATCTGATTATGGAAAAGATTGAACGTTTTCTACAAACTAGTGTATGTATGAAACATGAAAAGTGTAGAACAGTGAAAAGATGGTAGACTTTATGGTCAGATGGGTAAAACTCTGAGTTTCCCTTTTGCCATCCAATTTTGAGTCGATAACATAAACACTGACTTGAAATGAACGTAAAAAATGAAGGTAACACTAAAGCGACTTTTTCTCTAAATTGTCATCCAGTTAAAATAAAGCTTCTCAAACATATAATTTCATAAACCTTATTGAATGTCTGGTGCACAGAACACAATAAATATGGAAAGAAAACACTTAAGGAAGTTACTTTCATATCTGTATCTATAGATACATGTATCTGTGTCCTTGCCAATATTTACCAATGTTTCTCTCAAAGGTCAGGACCATGTATAGTATATTGGAATCCACATATGTCTTCTCAGTCAGGAAATCATTTCAGGCTTAGGTCAAGAGTTTAACATCTTGCCAGACAAAGCATGGTTTTGCTCATAAATCTTTGGGACATGTCCAGGCAGGGGCCTTAGAGGCCCGAATCAAGGGCATTAAAGTCAAGAGCAAGTGTGCATGTGTGTGTGTGTGCATGCGTGTGTGTGTGTGTCCACGTGTGTGTGTGTGTGTGTGTGCGCGCGCTCAGTCGGTCGTGTATGACGCTGTGACCCCATGGATTGCAGCCTGCCAAGCTCCTCTGTCCGTGGAACTTTCCAGGCAAGAATACTGGATTAGGTTGCCATGTCCACCTCCAAAGGATCTTCCCAATCTTCCCAGGGATTGAACTAACTTCTGTGTCTCCTGCATTGCAGGCAGATTCTTTACCAGCTGAGCCATCAGGGAAACATCATCAAGAGCATAGAAAGTTTAAATTATGTCTAGGTGGGTCAGATTCAGGATAGCATAACCCAGATGACTTCTGGAATCTCTCAACCCTTGAAAGCATTATTAAAATATTTTGATATTCAATAGCCATTGATATTCCCCTTGTTCTGTGTTCCTATTCCATATTTTTCATAGCAACTAAAGTATGTGTGGGAGGTGAAGAGAAGAGAAAATTGTGTTTTTATGGTGAACTTTGGATCAGAATCTGGTTTTTGCAAAGTTTAAGTTCATTGATTGATTTTTCCCTCTTTTTGTGATGCCTGAGTTTTGTGCTACTAAACCGAGATGTAAAATTCAGCCTGTTAAAAACTACTGGCAAAAGCTTTGTATTCACAGGTGCTTGTATTTTGCCCCTTTTACAGAAATACGGTCAGAGGAAAGAATGAAAGAGGGGGTGTTCTCACAGAAGATAACTGAAACCCCTTTAATTTGTTGATAGACCCTGTTCTCTAGAGTTTCAGTGACCATCCCCCTGGGGAAACTTTGTACGTGTCATTTTATCTACAGCTTCAGAATATGTCCTGGACTCTGTTTTCTTCCTTTTTCCTTCTCCACTCCTCATTTTAAAAATATTTTGCTTTCTTATTTGTTTTGCAGCATCTGGTGTTAGTGGCAGCATGCGGTATCTTCACGGCATCATGAGGGATCTTCCCTCGTGGAGTGGTGCTCAGACTCCAGGGGCGGTACACAGTCTCTGTGGTTCTGGCACTTGGCCTTGAGGTGCTCTGCAGCATGTGGAATCTTAGCTCCCCAACCAGGGATCCAACCCAGGTCCCCTGCTTTGCAAGGGAGATGTTTAACCACTGGGCCACCAGAGAAGTCCCTCCATCCCTCTTTGTCTGTTATTTTTCTGTTCTCATTTTCTCATGAAACATTATTTATCCAGCTATTGTCTTCTCTAGGTTGTTGCTTGGTGGGCTTTTAACTTCTAATGCAAGATGAGAATCATTTCCTTAAAGAAAGATCTTTCAAATAGACTTTTGGTAAACCTATTATTTAGTTATTTTGTCTCTGTCTCAATGTAAACAATCTCTTGCTTGAAATGCACCTAGGTAATTTTCAAATATTTAACACATCAAACCAGTGACTTTTTGAAATATTCTTATTTATTTATTTGGCTGCACCAGGTCTTGGTTGTGGCACACAGGATCTTCAATCTTTTTTGCAGCCTGTGGGATCTTTAGTTGTGGAATGTGAAGTCTTAGTTGCAGCATGAGGAATCTATTTACCTGGCTAGGGGTCCAACCTGGGCCCCATGCAATGGGGGGTATGAAGTCTTAGCCACTGAATCACCAGGGAATTCCCCCAACCCAGTGACTTTTAGATTATTTCAAGTGGTTTAATAAGTATTGACACAATCTGGATACTTAATAACAGCTAGACTAAATGGTTTCAGTAAAGGCAGTGTAGTGACTTGTGTCATTCCATTATAATCTTATTCTATTTCTAATGCTTAAATATTCTCATAAAAGAAGTTACTTATGGATGAGCATGCTGCTTTCTTTTCATTCTTGTCTGAAGGAAAATTGTTGAAGTCCCAGCTAGATTCAGTAATTGGCTGTCATATGCTATTTTCAATCCTGCTTTGAAGAAACTGCTTCTTTCTCTACTGTTCTCTGTTTGCACCACAAAATATTCAAAATGGACAGATCAAAGTGGAATATTTATTTTTATTGCTCTTCTCTCATTTCTGGTACATATACCAATTTTCCTTGGAGTAAAGACCAAAGATTTGGGTCAAAATAGAATTTGAACAGAGATGGATTAAATCTGTTAGTTGACCAGGAGATGCAAACAAAGGAGAATCAGAGCTGGAATACTTGTAAATACTTGCAAAACCTGTAGCATTGCCTTCATATAGATGAAAGCATGAATTGATCATCTGAGAGAAGGAAGTATGAGGTCGAGGAAGGGAAAAGAAGAGAAAGAGATTCTTCTAACTTTGTTTCCTGAGTGTTTGGTGAAGCTATTGATTACATGCCTACCATCAAAATGGAATTCCACCTGTAAGAGATTGCCTTCACTTGACTTCTGTACACAACTGTCTCTTGAAGATAGGAAAGCATCTGTAAAGAGATTAGGTTTACTTTGCAGGCACCAGAAAGGATTTGTTTGCATCATATTTATTCTCCTTGAGCTAATGTTTCAAACACACACTTATTTAAAGATTAGTTCACTTTGTATGGCAGAAATAAGGCTTTGTGTTGGCCACTCTCATGGAACAGGGATGCTTGGTAGAAAGCTTCTCCTTTTCTCTGTCTCTGTCTCTCTGTCACTTTTTCCGCCTGTCTCTTTTTCTCCATTCTGGCCCTCTTCTCTCTTAATACAATTTCCCATTCTTCAGGAACATCTTTACCCGTATCTTCCTTCAAAATGGCTTAACATAAATACATACTTAATTTTGTCTTTCTTCTTTATTTAAAACCATGGATGTAGCTAATATGTCTTTTCCCTAATATGTGACTCCCAGCTGGCCCTGCTAGCAGGGGGTGGACTCTGAATCACGTTTTCTGAGCTGACCTCTCTGTTGTGTTAAATGGAATCATCGTTAACACATCTGGCACATCTCCTGGAACACATAGCTCACTTGCAGTATCAGGAGGCTCCAGCAATAAGACAGCTTTCAGAGTTCTGAGCTGACTGGGCTAGAGGGCCACCTGATGATAGCCAAGGTTATAAGAGCTGTCAAATCTGACAGGCTAGAATCAGATTCCACTTCTTACCTTAGGAATGAATGTTTCCTGAACTGAGATGCCAGGATGGAAATTAAGTGGAGACTATTTCTGAGCAATTGTCTGGTGAAGGGGCAGCTGTCCCCAACTGTTCTTTTGATTCCTCTCTTTCTACTTGTTAACCTTAAAGTTCTGCCCTATGTCCCGGTCTAGTCTGGTACAAGAATTAACTTACCCCGTTCAGGTTGGTCCAAGGAAGAATCGGATGAAGTGGGCCTAGAAATGTTCATCTCACATTTCACAAGCATCCCAGAGGACCCGTATAATCATGACCTGGTTATATGAATGTCCCCATTCTCACCTTGATCCCAGTCTTTCCTGTTCACCCCTGGGCCCTCACTGACACCATAGTTCCTGATATCAAGATTCTTAATACCTATCTATTGCATGAATGGAAAATAGCACATATATAGAAAATGATAAATAGGTTTCAGACTCTGTTCTGTGCTTTGGAGATTCAATAATATATATCACAAGCTTGCTTCAAAAGCTTGTAAAGTGCTATGTTGTCTGGTACAGGGATGGTATTGGTGGTACCTCAGGGGCCTACTGAATGTTTGGAAGTCAGGGCCCTTCTTTCTGAAATCAGGAAGGTGCCATGCAGTCTATCCTCCAATAGAAGGAGGGGAGTCTAGTGGCATCCAGAGACCATAACATAGAAGCGATTAGAAAGCATTAATCAATCTGGAAGAGGAGAGAAACTTACATTCTCATTTAATTTTTTAAATATAAAGATCGTGGAATCTGAATGTGGATTCAGCCAGTTGTGCTGCCCACCCCCAGGGCGGTCAGGCCTGGGACTTGTGCCAATTGGCAAGTCTCGTGGCCACCACAGTTACCAGCTTCTCCTCTCTCAGTGAGTCGTGATTTGGCCTGGCATCGCTACACTTAGGGACTCAGACCATAACTTCAAAGGACAACCTGAAAAAATTGATATGGAATATTGTTTATTGTGTCTTTCTCCACTGATGGGCATGAATGAACATTTAAATATTCTGAATATTTCCAATACCTCCTTGGGGGCTAAGCTTATACCTTCATAAAATAATGAGAAGATGTTACTCATGCAAAGACATGAGAATTGACTAATAAAAAAATGAGTTAATTAAAGTTCAACATGAATTTAGGTGAAATATGTAACCTAGCAAATTCCTGGGTTCCCTGTCTAGACAGTAGGGAAAGAAAATATACAGAGTTGTTGATAATATTAAATAAGATAATGTGTAAAATTTTAAAATATTGTGTAAAAGTTTAATAACTATTTGTCCTCCTAAATTTCCATTTCCTTTCATTATAAACTGCGTATAAGACCATGCCAGAGTGCCTTTACAGATACACAGCGTGGGGATAATCAGGACAATTTGAAGTACTGGAAACAAATGATTGTTTCCTTATCTCCCTTTACTGAGCTGCATCTATTTCTGCTGGTGCACATTATTTAAAGCATTTCTGACAAAACATTCTGCAAAAAAAAAAATCACATGAGCAAAGCTGAATATGATGGATAAAAATGAAGATATTGAGGGTATAATTAGTTGTTCTCAGAAATTAGTGTACCCTTGAATCATTGTGGAAGTTTGCTATAGTTTTATTCACATGAATCTTTGGATTCCACTTTCTCAAAATTCACAGTCAGTGGGTTCCAGTGACAGAGTTTGAAAAGCCCAGCTCTCAAGATTTAACAGGTAAAAAGAAAATGCCAGTAATGTGCACCTTAAAACTGTGAATTGAATGGTAGAAGCTTATAGTTTGAGAACACGCTGTGAAATAGATTTCTTGTAGGTGAAGGGTGTTCTGGAGAGACTCATATAACTGCACAGACTACTAGGTCACTGAAAACCCAAGAATGGCATTTGCTAGTTGTATAGAATTGCCCTTTTTAAGGTTGCAAAAATATAAATATTTATTAACAGTATTCTGAAGAATTACTCTTAACTCTTTCAAAATTAATTAGATTTTTGAAGGAAAGGGATGGGATAAATCTGAGTGATGTACTGTATCTTATAACATTGATATTAAAATCTTTTAAAAGATAAATGCTTCAAAGTAAAATGTTTCAGAAGATCAATGTAAATCTTCTCCTTAGAAATATAATTCTTGTCCTTCTAATACTGCAGACATGAAATGAAAAGATGCTTGCTCCTTGGAAGAAAAGCTATCACAAATCTAGACAGTGTATTAAAAAGCAGAAGATACCGCTTTATTGACAAAGGTCCATACAGTCAAAGCTGTGGTTTTTCCACTAGTCATGTATGGATGTGAGAGTTGGGCCATAAAGGAGTTTAAAAGAAAGTGAAAGTGTTAGTCACTCAGTTGTGTCTGACTCTTTGTGATCCCACTGACTGTAGCCCATCAGACTCCTCTGTCCATGGAATTCTCTAGGCAAGAATACTGGAGTGGGTTGCCATGCCCTCCTCCAGGGGATCTTCCCGACCCAGGGATTGAGCCCAGGTTTGCTGCATTACAGGAAGATTCTTTACCATCTGAGCCACCGGGGAAGTCCCCTAAAGAAGGCTGAGCACCAAAGAATTGATGCTTTTGAACTGTGGTGCTGGAGAAGACTCTTGAGAATCTCTTGGACAGCAAGGAGATCAAACCAGTCAATCCTAAAGGAAATCAGTCCTAAATATTTATTGAAAAGATGGATGCTGAAGCTAAAACTTCAATACCTTGACCACCTGTTGCGAAGTGCTGATTCACTGGAAAAGACCCTGATGCTGGGAAAGGTTGAAGGCAGGAAGAGAAGGGGGTAGCATAGGATGGGATGGTTGGGTTGGCATCACTGACTCAATAGACATGAGTGTGAGCAAACTCAAAGAGATAGTGAAGGACAGGGAAGCCTGGCGTGCTGCAGTCCATGGGGTCACAAAGAGTCAGACACAACTTAGCAACTGAGTGACAGCAAGTGCTGCTGCATAAGAAGAAGGTGGGCTGTCTTCTGTCTTCCAGTTTTCTTTCCTCATTCATTCCCTCCAGTTTCTTCTTCACGATGATGCATCTGTTTACAGCTCATAGACCACTATGGATGCATTTTTAATCTCTGATGGGCCACAGCAAACTCAGAGATGAGTAGAAATCTCAAAAGAACAGTTTTTCAAACACTTCACCAAAGTACTATTTTTCCTCTTTATCGTTTGTTTTCTTCAGCAACTAAATTTCTCACTGCTCTTTGCCACCTCCTTCCAATGTGTTCTTGTTCTGTGTCATTAGCCAACAGTCAGCTGCGTAAATGTTGGCTCACATCCAAGGTGATGATTGCTTCTCATATACACTGTCTTTGCTGTTGGCTCTCAGACTAATAGCTTCTGTTTTTAATAGATGAAATTTAGCATGATTAACTCTCAGGTGATTAATAGAGGGTGTTTTTGAGAGCTAAATAATGAAGAAGCAATTAAATAAATATGATATGCTGTCTTGACCACAAATCAAGTCACACTTTTTCTTACTGCTCCTCGGGTTGTGGTTTGGAGGTCAGAAAGCCACCATAAACCAGGGAGGAGAGCCCCTGGCAACAGTTCTGGGAAAAATAACAGGACGCATGGTAGGGCACAATTCAGCACCCCTCGCCTGAGTCTGAACTCTTCCGGTGTGTTGTTCGTAAGACAGGCAGGGTATTTAACTCATGAGCCCCAGCTTCTTCATCTCCAAAGCAGGAAAGATTAATACATAATTTGTAGGTTTAGATGAAGATTAATGAAGATTAAATGATGTAATTTATGTAAAACATCTTGCAAAATGCTAGGTACATAATGTCCTATGAATATGTTAGTTTTAAATCCTTTTTCTTCTCCCAGTCCTCACTCTCAACATTTTCCTGGGATTGAAAGATGTTAGAAGGGATTTTGTATAGGCTTGTAGTCTGTTCTACTCTTCAGTAATCTAGAAAAGAAAGAAATTGATTCCCCAACTCCTTATCCCCCAGTATAAAAAAATGCCATTGACAGCTATGGTCACTCATAAGTTATTATTTTCAAAAAAGCATAAGCCTTTGGATGTCATATTTGCAGCTTCTAATATCAATTTCCACACTTCCTGTCACTTGGCCTCCCCTGTGTAAAATTTTATAGTTTCACTAGAAGGAATAATATAGTACACAGAAAGTTTAAAAGAGAAACATTATAGATGATTGATAGGTTCTGTACTTTAAACATTTACAGATGATGAGATCTAAAAATGGCAGAAATAGGAAGCCAATTTGCCTTAGAACAAATAAGACTTGATTGGTTTATTAATGACCTTCTCATCGGTTATGACTTAGGAGCAAACAATTTCAAAATATCATCGGTTTACAACATTAAAGATTGATTCTTGCTCATATGATAATGCAGCTCAAGGTAGTGCTCCATTTTATTTTTTATCATTTGGAGATAAGAAATAATGGCACTTATCAACAATACTATAAAATTAGCAAATTCTTATCCAAATATCTTTTTTATACATTTTCGTTGAGGTATAATTTACATATCTTACAATGAATATTTAATGTTCAGGTTAATGAATTTTTACCATAGCACACCATGTTACCACCACCTAAAATAATATCAAGACTGTTTCCCATCATCCCCAGACATGAAGACACTCTTTTGTCTCCTTCCGGTCAGTCCCTGCCAGGCAAACCCTTCTATCAGCTAGTTTTGCCTAGTCTAGAGTCCATTTTTAAATAGGATTATAAAATATGAGCTTTCTTGTGGTACATATACACTATGGAATATTACTCAGCCATTAAAAAGAATTCATTTGAATCAGTTCTAATGAGATGGATGAAACTGGAGCCCATTATACAGGGTGAAGTAAGCCAGAAAGATAAAGACCAATACAGTATACTAATGCATATATATGGAATTTTAAAAGATGGTAATGATAACCCTATATGCAAAACAGAAAAAGAGACAGATGTACAGAACAGACTTTTGGACTCTGTGGGAGAAGGCAAGGGTGGGATGTTTCAAGAGAACAGCATTGAAACAAGTATACTATCAAGGGTGAAACAGATCACCAGCCCAGGTTGGATGCATGAGACAAGTGCTCGGGGCTGGTGCACTGGGAAGACCCAGAGGGATGGGATGGGGAGGGAGGCGGGAGGGGGGATCGGGATGGGGAACAGATGTAAATCCATGGCTGATTCATGTCAGTGTATGGCAAAAACCACTACAATAATGTAAAGTAATTAGCCTCCAACTAATAAAAATAAATAAAAAAGAAAAAAAAATAATCAGTTCTTACCAAACACAATAGGAAGCATCCTGTTTAATAGTTTACTAGGTCTAATATTTCAGCACGTAACAAGGTAGTTCCAGATTTATTAGGGGGTGTGTAATCAAAAAAAAAAAAATGAGCTTTCATGTGTTGGCCTCTTTTCAATCAGCATAATATCTGCATCTTGTATAGTCATGTTTTTGCGTGTATCATTAAGAACTTTTTATTGCTCAATGGTTTCCATCTAATGACTATGTAACTAGCTCAATGCATTGGCTCATTCCCCTGTTATGAATACTGGAGTCATTTCCAGTTTGGGCTACCATGAATAAAGAAGAAGAAGTCTTTGTGGACATATGTTGTCACTTCCTTTGGAAAAACAGGAGTAGAAATACTGAGTCTAAGGGTAGGTATACGTTTGACTCTATGAGTAACTGCCAAACTGTTGCCCAAATTGGTTCTTACCATTTCTCATTTCACCAGCCATGTCGTAGAGTTCCGATTCCTGCACACTCGCTGGCATTCAGGTTGGTTGCTGCTGCCGCTGCTAAGTCACTTTAACGGTGGCCGACTCTGTGCAACCCCACGGACTGCAGCCTACCAGGCTCCTCTGTCCATGGGATTTTCCAGGGAAGAGTCCTGGCGTGGGTTGCCATTGCCTTCTCCGATTCGGGTTGGTAAATAATCTTTTTATGACGAGGAAGGATGATGCCAGAAGATATGAAATGGCATCTCACTGGAGTTATAAATTGCATTTCTTTGGTAATTATTGATATTCTGGACCTTTTTATGTACTTTTTGTCTATTCATGTATCTTCTTTTGTGATATGTTCAAGTATTTTTTGTCACTTTTATTGGGATGTTCATCATTTTATTGTGTTTAAGGATGATTTTGTATATTCTAGATATTGATGATTTGAAAGATATATGTACTTGAAACTATTTTCTGAGTATGTGCATCATTATCTTATGGTTGCTTTTGATAAGCAGAAGGATCTATGAAAATCTTTTACCTTTTTTTAAAAATTAGGTTTGTTGCTTTCTGATGTTTCTAGATATAAGTTCTTTATCAGTTATATGGTTAATATTGTCTATCAGTATTTAAGTCATCTTTCCATTATCTCATTTGTGTCTTTCAAAAAGTGTAAGTTTTTAATTTCAATAAATTCCAGTTTACCAATTTTTCTTTTCTGGAATAGGCTTTTGGTATTACATGTAAAAAAGTTTGCTTAACTCAAGTCCACAAATATTTTTTTCTCAAATTTTCTACTAGTGGCTTTTTGTTTTGAAAAGATCTATGATGAACTCTGAGTTAATTTTTATATTTGGTACAAAGAATGGAGGAGATTTATTTGTTTGTTTTTTTCTTGCTTTTTTGCTCATGTTTTCTTTTGCATGTTAGTTAGTTGCTCAGTTGCATCTGACTCTTTGCAACCCCATGAACTATAGCCCACCAGGCTCCTCTGTCCATGGAATTCTCCAGGCAAGAATACTGGAGTGGGTTGCTATTTCCTTCTCCAGAGGGTCTTCTCGACCCAGGGACTGAACTTGGGTCTCTTGCATTGCAAGCAGGAGACATCAGGGCTGAGACATCGGGGCTATTTGTGCTATGGTTATTTATATTTGAATTCTACAATTACACATTGCATATTTAATTGTTATTGTTTTTGCATGTACAGTCCCATGTACAGTCATCAGTCTTTAAATCTCTCACGGTTTGTCAATAAAATCATTAATTTGTTTTTATGTTTACACAGACACTTTCTTAAAATTGGTGCTCTTTATTCTACCTTACAAGTGTAAGAATTCTTTCTAACAATCTCACACCTCTATTTTAATGAACATATCTTTATTTTGCTTATGTTTTGAGGAACATTCATGTTGGATATAAAACTCTATACTTTTCCCCCTCTCTCATATCATTTTAAAAACATCATCATATTGTCTTCTGGCCTCCATTTTTACAGTGGCAAGTCATCTGTAATTCTTATATATGTTTTCCTGCATGAATTGAGTCCCTTCCCCTGTTAACTTTTAATGCTTGCTTTTTATCCTGGGTATTAGTAATTTTATTAAAATGTGCCTAAACTTGGGAATCTTTTTATTTATCCTGTTTAGGATTCACATAATTTCCTGTTGCTTTGGGCTTTCCTGGTGTCTCAGAAAGTAAAGAATCTGACATGGCTGAAGTGATTTAGCAGCAGCAGCTGCAGCAATGCAGGAGACCCAGGTTTGACCCGGGGGTTGGGAAGATCCCCTGGGGAAGGGAATGACAGCGCACTCCATTATTCTTGCCTGGAGAACGCCAGGGACAGAGAAACCTGGCAGGCTACAGTCTGTGGGGTGGCAAAGAGTCGGACACGACTGAACAGATCTCTGTCTCTGTCTGTCTTGTTGCTTTAGACTGATACTCTTCATCAATTTTTGAAAATTCCTGAGATTTTTTTTTTTTTTTGAGGTGGGGGGAACTAAAATATCATCTTTACTCTTTTTTTAATTAAAAATTATACAAGTTTAAAGGTTAGTTGCCATTTACAGTTTTTACAAAATATAGACTATATTATCCTTGTTGTACAATATATCCTTGAGCCTATCTAACACCCAATAGCCTTTGCATCTCCACATATATTGCCCCACCACCCTCCCTATTGGTAACCATTAGTTTGCTCATTTGTCTTTCTCTATCTGACTTATTTCACTTAGCATGATGCCCTGCAAGTCCATCCACGTTTTTGCAAATGGAAAAATTTCATTCTTTTTTTTTAACATCTGAGTAATATTTCATTGTGGAGATGGAGACAGAGAGATATGCTACATCTTCTTTATTCATTCATCCAGTGATAGATACTTAGGTTGTTTCCAAATCTTGGCAGTCATAAATAATGCTACTATGAACATTGATGTGCATCATCTTTTCAAATTAGTGGGGTTTTTTTTTTCCTTTCAGTTATATACTTGGGAGTAGAATTTCTGGGTCATATGGTAGTTCTATTTTCAGTTTTTGAGAGGAAAGGCAGAAGGCCAATAGGCATATGAAAAGATGCTAAACATCACCAATCACTGGGGAAATGGAAAACAAAACAAAATACTAATGATATATCACCTAACACTTGTCAGAATTGCTATGATCAAAAAGACAAGAAATAACAATGTTAGTGAAGTTGTGGAGAAAAAAGAACACTCATACACTGATGGTGGAAGTGTAATTGATGAAGCCACTGTAGAGAAAAGTATAGAGGTTTCTAATCTTTATTCTTCATTAAGTTGAAGGTAAAGGATGCAGGAATAAAGGAAGACAATAGAATGGGAAAGACTAGAGTTCTCAAGAAAATTAGAAATACCAAAGGAACATTTCATGCAAAGATGGGCACAATAAAGGGCAGAACAGTATGGACCTAACAGAAGCAAAAGATATTTAGAAGAGGTAGTAAGAATACACAGAAGAATTACACAAAAAAGATCTTCATGACCCAGATAACCATGATGGTGTGATTACTCACCTAGAGCCAGACATCTTGGAATGAGAAGTCAAGTAGGCCTTAGGAAGCATCACTACAAACAAAGCTAGTGGAAGTGATGGAATTCCAGTTGAGCTATTTCAAATCCTAAATGATGATGCTGTGAAAGTGCTGCACTCAATATGACAGCAAATTTGGAAAACTCAGCCATGGCCGCAGGACCAGAAAATGTCCGTTTTCATTCCGATCCCAAAGAAAGGCAATGCCAAAGAATGCTCAAACTATCACACAATTTAGCTCATCTCAAATGTTAGTAAAGTAATGGTCAAAATTCTCCAAGCCAGGCTTCAACAGTACATGAACCATGAACTTCCAGACGTTCAAGCTAGATTTAGAAAAGGCAGAAGAATCAGAGATCAAATTGCCAACATCCCTTGGATCATAGAAAAGTCAAGAGAATTCAGGAAAAACATCTACTTCTGCTTTATTGACTATGCCAAAGACCTTGACTGGTTGGATCACAGCAAACTGTGGAAAATTCTTAAAGAGGTGGGAACACCAGACCACCTGACCTGCTTCCTGAGAAATCTGTATGCAGGTCAGGAAGCAACAGTTAGAAATGGACATGGAACAACAGACTGGTTCCAAATTGGGAAAAGAGTTTGTCAAGGCTGTATATTGTCACCCTGCTTATTTAGCTTGTATGCAGAGTACATCATGAGAAACGCTGGGATGGATGAAGCACAAGCTGGAATCAAGATTGCTGGGAGAAATATCAATAACCTCAGATATGCAGATGACACCACCCTTATGGCAGAAAGTGAAGAGGAACTAAAGAGCCTCTTGATGAAAGTGAAAGAGGAGGGTGAAAAAGCTGGCTTAAAGCTCAACATTGAAAAAACGAAGATCATGGCATCCAGTCCCATCACTTCATGGCAAATAGAGGGGAAACAATGGAAACGTGACAGACTTTATTTTTCTGGGCTCCAAAATCACTTCAGATGGTGACTGAAGCCATGAAATTAAAAGGTACTTGCTCCTTGGAAGAAAAGCTATGACCAACCTAGACAGCATATTAAAAAGCAGAGACGTTACTTTGGCAACCAAGGTCCAAGGTCCGTCTAGTCAAAGCTTTGGAAGACGGAGGATGAGATTGTTGGATGACGTCACCGACTCGAGGGACATGAGTTTGAGCAGTCTCTGGGTGTTAGTGATGGACGGGGAAGCCTGGCGTGCTGCAGTCCATGGGGTTGCAAAGAGGCGGACACAGCTGAGCAGCTGAACTGAACTGAAGAGGGTGTGGCGTGAGGTTAGATGAAATAGGGCTGCTAGGTGAATTAATTTAGCAGCCACTTCCTCCTTCCATACTGGGCCATACCAGTTAGAAAAACGGGTGGAAAGATTGCTGGGATAGACCTTCTCAGGTATGGTCTCTACCCTACCCTTTTAGTCACACCAACAAAGAGCAGAAAAAAAGCTCTGTGCCGGCATCTGTTTCCCAAAGGAAAAATGAAGTGGCCGATCGAGCAATCCTAGTTTACTATTTTATCACTAACATGGATGGCACTTTTTTCTTAATTGTGGTAAATATATATAATCTAAAGTTGGTCATCCTAAGCATTTTTTTACTTGCACATTTCCCAGCCATTAATTACTTCATAATTTTGTATATGGTTGTATATTCACTATTTGTTTCCAAAACTATTCGTCCCTTTAAATGGGAACTTGGTAAGCATGAAACAATATCTCCTTTCCCCCTCAATTTCTCCAAGTCCTAAGTCCCTGGTCACCTTTAATCTACTTTCTACCCCTACAAATTTGGTGATTCTTATGTTTCACAAAAGTGAAATCATACAATATTTGTCCTTTTGTGTGTGACTTTTTTGTTTAGTGTGTTTTCAAGTTTCATCTGTGTTTTAGCACCTGTCAGAATCCCATTACTTTTTATAGCTGAAAAATATTTCATTGTGTATACATATCACATTTTGTTTATCCACTCACTTGTTGATTGACCCTTGAGTTGTTTCTCCCTTTGGGCTACTGTGAATAGTACTGTACTGAATACTGGCATACGGTATTCGTGCCCTTGTTTTTAATCCATTAGGTTATATCACCAGGACTTCAATTGCTGTCATTTGATAATTCTACACTTATCATTTTGAGGAACCACAGAACTTTTTTTCACAATGGCTGCACCATTTTACATTCTCATCAGCAATGCGCAAGTGTCCCAATTTATCTACATCCTTGCCAACACTTCTTATGCTCAGTTCTTTTCTTTTTCCTTTCAATTACAATCATCCTAGTAGATGTAAACTAATATCTCATTGTGGTTTTGATTTGCATTCCCATAATAATTAATGACAGGCTTCCCTGATGTCTCAGATGCTAAAGAATCTGCCTGCAATGCAGGAGACCTGAGTTTGATCCCTGGGAGGAGGAAGTGGCAACCCACTCCACTAGTGTTGCCAGGAAAACCTCATGAACTGAGGAGCTTTGTGGGCTACAGTCCCTGGAGTCACAAAGAGTCAGATGTGACTGAGGTAGCAGCAGCAGCAGCAGCATGTGTTTACAAGCCATTTGCACATCACCTTCAGAAAAACAGCTATTCAAGCACTTTTCCTGTTTTTACTTGGATCCATTGTCTTTTTTTGTTGACCTTGTAGGAAAGTTTTTATATTCTGGATACTTATTTGTTATAGAAACAGAATTTGCAAATATTTTCTTGTATTCTATTCAACTTCCATAAGTTGTCTTTTTTTATTTTCTTGATAATATCCTTTGAAACATAATGAAAAATTGTGATAATGCCCAATTTATCTATATTTTATTTTTTTATTGTTCATACTTTCGATGTCATATCTAAGAATCTATTGCCAAACCCAAACCCATGAAGATTTAGCCCTATGTCTTCTAAGATTTTTATAGTTTTAGCTCTAATGTCTGGGTCATTGATCCAATTTGAGTTAAATTTATGTACAGTTTGAGGAAAGGGTACAACTTCATTCTTTTTTATTTTTTCATGTGCAAGCACTGTTTATTGAAGAGACTTTTCTTGTTGACTGAACTTGATAACTTTGTTAAAATAATTAATTGGCCATAGATACATGGGTTTATTTATGCACTATAAATTCTATTCTGTAGGTCTACAAGTCCATCCTTATGCCAGTACTCTACTTTTTTGAGTACTGGAGACTTATAGTAAGTTTTGAGATTGGGAAGTGTGAACCTCAAATTTTGTTCTTTTTACAAAATTGTTTTAGCTATTTCGGGGTCCCTTGTAATTCCCCTTTCAAATAAATTTGAGGATTAAGAATGCCCCTGCTTTTTAATACGCTGTCTAGGTTTGTGATAGGTTTTCTTCCAAGGAGCAAGTGTCTTTTAATTTTATGGTTGCAGTCACTATCTGCAGTGGTTTAGGAGCCCACGAAAACAAATTCTATTGCTGTTTCCATTGTTTTTCCATCTATTTGTCATGAAGTGATAGAACCAGATGCCATGATCTTAGTTTTTTGAATGTTAAGTTTTAAGCCAACTTTTTCTTTCTTCTTTTTCACCTTCATCAAGAAGCTCTTTAGCTGCTCTTCACTTTCTGCCATTAGAGTGGTGTTATCTGCATAGCTGAGGTTATTAATATTTCTCCTGGAAATTTGCACTTTGGATAGTATTAATATTTCAACAATGGTTAACTTTCTCATTTACCAACGTGGGATATCTATTTTTTTTTAGCTAATTTAAAATTACAGCAATATTTTTAAAGCTTTTAATGTATACATCTTTCATCTCCTTGATTAAATTTACTTTTAGCTATTTTTACTTCTATTATAAATAAAAGGTCTTTCTTAATTTCTCTTTAATTTCAGATTGCTCATTGTAGATATGTAGAAACACCACTTAATTTTGTGTGTTTATCTTATACCTTGCAAGTTTTCTTAATTTATTAACTATAGTAGCTTCCTTGGTGATTTTTTAAAAATTTTCTATATATGGGAACATATCATTTGTGAATATAGATATCTTCAGCTCTTTCTTCCCAGTTGAAATACCTTTCACTTTTATTCCTACCTAATTGCTCTGGCTAGAACTTGTACTATTTTGAATAGCAGTGATGAAAGTGGGAATCCTTGTTTTATTCCTCATATTAGGGGAAAAGTTTTGCATCTTTAACTATTGGATACGATGCTAGCTGTGTTTTCTCATAAATACCCTTTATCAAGTTGAGGGATTTGCCTTCTATTCATGCATTTCTAAGTGTTTTTATTATGAAAAGTTTTGGATCTTTTCAAATGTGTTTTCTGTATAGATTAAAATAATAATGTGGGTTTTTCTTTGTACTATTAATATGGAGTATTACACTGATTGATTTTATTATGTTGAAACACTGCTGCTTTTCTGAGATGAATCTCACTTGGTTTTTTAATATGCTGTTGGATTCAACTTGCTAGTATTTTGCTGAGAATTTTTGCATTTATATTCATAAAAGATGGACTGTAATTTTCTTGCCATATCTTTATCTGGTTTTGTTATCAGTTTGTTTCATAGAAGAATAAGGATGAGTTATCCCCCTTTTTATGAATTAGAGGAGGATTTTAGCTAACTATTCTTTAAATATTTGATAAAACTTTATAGTGAAGCCACCTACTCCTGGACTTTCTTAGTTGGGAGATTTTTAATTACTGATTCAGTCTCTTTATTTGAGATTTTCTACTTTTTCTTGAGACAGCTTAGCTCCTCCAGGTGTTTATAGAAATTTGCCCACTACATCTATGTTATAAAATCCATTGGTATACAATTTTCACATCACTATTTTATAATCTTTTTTATTTCTTTGAGGTTAGTAGTAATGTCACTACTTTTATTTCTGATTTTAGTTATTTGTGTCTTCTCTCCTTTTTTCTTTGTAAGATTTGTCAACTTTTTAAATCTTTTCAAAAAATTTATTTCTGATTCTAAAAGATTCTAAAAGAACAAAAAATAAAAAAGCAAGCAGATGAACAAACAAAACAGCAAACAATAAAATGAGAAAGAGATAGAAAACCAGCCTCTCCAAGTCTGAAGACTGGCTTTATCCTGGTGCTCTCCTGAGCACTTCGTCAGGTCTGTGCTGACTCCAGGCATCCGCACCAGGTGGAAGCTCGCACATCTCGGCCTGCCCGCATCTCGCCCTGGGCATACACGTAGCTTTCTAAATTGTCAGCATACATTGCTACTTCTGAAGGTCTTAGTTCTCTGAAAAACTCTCCACAGCTTTTTGTCTGGACTTCATGCAGTCTAGTTTATTCTTTGACTGCAATTTTTTGTCACAGGTATCTCAAAGACTGTCAGTTTGCTTTGCAGGATTTTCAACCAACGTTCATTGCTCTTCTAGCATGAGTTCTGAGTTAATGAAACAAAGATGATCACTTTGCCTTAGTTTTTCAGGTAACACCAGACAGGTTAGAACTGACATACATGATATTTGTCAATGATATTTTCTCTTCTCCCTCCAGAGCTATAGAAAGAGTGCCACATTGTGAATTCTGGCTACCACTGCTTCAAGAACAAGTCCGTTCCTACACGAGAGGTTGGTGGTGGGGAAGGGTGCATTGGGGATGTAAAGGCAAGTAAAATTATCACAAAACATATCTACCATGTTGAAGCAGCTTCCTCATGATTAAGTATTTGTTTGGTTAGTGCAAACCTTCACTGTTATCCAGGATTCTGACAGTTTCTACTTTTTCTTCAGTGTTTCGGTGGGGAGATGAGAGATTGGAGCTACCTGGTTTACCATCTTGCTCATGTTTATATAAGAAATTTCTTGGTTATTATCTCTTCAAATGTTTGTTCTGCCTTATTCTCCCCTCCCCCTCCCTCTGAAACTCCAATGATACATATATTCCATCAGTTCAGTTCAGTCACTCAGTCCTGTTCGACTCTTTACGACCCCGTGAACCGCAGCACACCAGGCCTCCCTGTCCATCACCAACTCCCGGAGTCCACCCAAACCCATGTCCATCGAGTTGATGATGCCATCCAAACATGTCATCCTCTGTTGTCGCCTTCTCCTCCTGCCCTCAATATTTCCCAGCATCAGGGTCTTTTCCAATGAGTCCGCTCTTCACATCAGGTGGCCAAAGTATTGGAGTTTCAGCTTCAACATCAGTCCTTCCAAAGAACACCCAGGACTGATCTCCTTTAGGATGGACTGGTTGGATCTCCTTGCAGTCCAAGGGACTCTCAAGAATCTTCTCCAACACCACAGTTCAAAAGCATCAATTCTTCAGTGCTCAGCTTTCTTTATAGTCCAATGCTCACATCCATGCATGACCACTGGAAAAACCATAGCCTTGACTAGATGGACGGACCTTTGTTGGCAAATAATGTCTCTGCTTTTTAATATGCTGTCTAGATTGGTCATAACTTTCCTTCCAAGGAGTGTCTTTTAATTTCATGGCTGCAATCACCATCTGCCGAGATTTTGAAGCCCAGAAAAATAAAGTCAGCCACTGTTTCCACTATTTCCTCCTCTATCTGCCATGAAGTGATGGGACTGGATGCCATGATCTTCGTTTTTTCAATGTTGAGCTTTAAGCCAACATTTCCACTCTCCTCTTTCACTTTCATCAGAGGCTCTTTAATTCCTCTTCACTTTCTGCCATAAGGGTGGTGTCATCTGCTTATCTGAGGTTATTGGTGTTTCTCCTGGCAATCTTGATTCCAGCTTGTGCTTCTTCCAGCCCAGCGTTTCTCATGATGTACTCTGCATATAAGTTAAACAAGCAGGGTGACAATATACAGCCTTGACGTACTCCTTTTCCTATTTGGAACCAGTCTGTTGTTCCATGTCCAGTTCTAACTGTTGCTTCCTGACCTGCATACAGGTTTCTCAAGAGGCAGGTCAGGTGGTCTGGTATTCCCATCTCTTTCAGAAATTTCCACAGTTTGCTGTGATCCAACCAGTCAAGGTCTTTGGCATAGTCAATAAAGCAGAAATAGATGTTTTTCTGGAATTCTCTTGCTTTTTTGATGATCCATCGGATGTTGGCCATTTGCTCTCTGGATCCTTCTTACTTTTGACATTGTATCTCAGATCTGCAGTAGCGGGCCTATCGTTTCACTCTCTTTTATCCCTGTTTTGGGTTTGACAGTTTCTATGACGTGAGTCGAGTTCGTGGATCTTTTCCTCTGCTCTGTTTAGTGTGCTGCTTACTCCAGCAAATGGATTCTTCAGTGACTATACTTCTCAGCTCTAATATTTTCATCTGTCCTGTTTTTATTGTTTCCATCCCTCTGCTGAAATTCCCTATTTCTTTCATTACACTTTCCATACTTTTTATCGACCCTTTAGTATTTTCGTTATAGTTGTTTCATTATAGTGACTTCTGATGGAATGTTTTTCTTCTAGATTTATATCTGCTCTTTGACGAGTGAACTTAGTTTCCCTGATTTTGATCTCATTCCAACCAACAAACACACTCTCTTTTTTTGGTTGGTATAGTTTTTCCCGCATAGTAAGACGTTTAATTATGATGTTGCTCCACTGAAACATCACAGCTAAGACTATAAACTGAAGAACAGATGCACTGATTTTTAAATCTCATTTTCACACTTTCCAAGGTGTTTGATCTGAGCAAAATCACTTCAGCTCTTCAAGCTTCAGTTTCTTCATTTGTAGTATAGAGATAAGATAATCTACTTCGTAGAATATTTGTAAAAAATTAAAGAATAAAGGAGCACAGTGCCTGGATATTTATTAAGCAATTATTGAACTATTCTTCTTAAATTTATTTTGTGACTATAACCTCGCTGACTTTTAATTTCTTTACCTGAAAAATGAGTATTATATCATGTAATAATAACATTGCATCATGTGCTTTTCTATATAAAATAACATGATAATTTTAACAACTGAAATTCATAGCACAATTACAAATTATAAGGTATCTTACACAGATAGCATTCCCATAGAAACCTGAAAGGTGACTATATATACACATTTTTATTTTTAACTGTAGCGCTTTTTTCAGGGCACTGAGCCTTCGTTACAGTGCACAGGTTTCTCTCGTTGCAGACCGTGAGCTTAGCTGCCTGCATCGTGTGGGACCTTCATTCCCAGATTAGGGATCAAACCAGGGTCCCCTGCAGAGGAAGACAGATTCTTAACCACTGGACCACCAGGCAAGTCCCTGAAAGGTGGGTACCGCTTTCCTATTCTATAGATGAGGAGACCTCTGCCTGGAGAGAAATGTCATTATTCACAAGTGATCAGAGACAGGTCATAAGCCGGCACCCCTGTCTCTTTAATCATGGTCCCACACACTTTATACTGCTTGATTCTAGATACTATAAGAGCAGGCTTAGAGGAACTCAACCATTTCTATTCTTTGGGCCAAGATGCACAAATGGTCTCATGGTTTCCTTTCATTTCCTTAATGCATTATAAAAATTGCTGATTTGCTGTTTTATGTTCTTTTCCATGGAGTTTCTGAGCATTTTTTCATGCTGCATTTCTTTTCATCATCTCTTGCTTCTATTTCCAAATGTTGCTATTTGTTCAACCTGGTTTTGCTCTGTGAGGTGTTATTTACAATACATGCTAATTTAATCCTTGTTCAGGGAAAAATGAGGACCAATTTGCATACTTTTACAGATCATTGAAAATTCGAGCTTGGAAGAACTCACCTAGGACTAGAATCCTCTTTATTTAATCAGTGACATGTATATATGTAGTGCTTAATCATAATACAAAAATGGGTAAATATCATTCACAAAATTGTGATTGATTGCAAGCATTATCTGTCACCCATCTACTATAAAACCTATTTCCTACACACAAATTTTGAATATAAACTCAGAAACCGATAATGTGTAAAACTTAGGATTTGAGAATGCTTAAGTTGAAAGGGAAATCATCCATCATCCCAAACAGATGAAACCAACACAAGTAACTGCAGAGTCACTCAACACACAGAGCACATGGGGGCCAAATGCCGAGGCCACTGGTCCCCACATCTCCCAGGACAGCATCCTTGTTGGAGTTCTTAACCTCATTCCATTATCATTTACTTACCTGGCTCTTCATCTCTGTGGAACCAACATCTTTATTAAAGAGAAACCCCCTCTCAATAGTAAATTTACCTGTTTTCTCAGTTTATAACACATCCTTTAGATCCAGTTTCCTTTAAGAGAAACTCTGAATTGATGAAGTATTTCAATTAGGACTTGGAATTTAGCATTTAGTTGGAATATATATTTAATTAGAAATAGCATACATGTATAGGAAGATTCCAGCCTTTAGAAGAGTTTTGAATTTCTGATTTCTAGTGTTGCCTACTATTGATACTAAATATTTCAATAGTTGCCACCATCTCTCTGAATATCAGGCCCTCTGCTAAATATTCTATATGAATTAAATCAGTGAATTGTCAGAACAAGCCTATAACTTGTTGTTTTAGAAAAGTCATCTTATATATCTGCTCTCAGTTGCCTCCTCAGAAAAGTATGATATTAATGCTTGCCTTTAGTAAGCACTGATGAGGAGAAAATGAAATTATTTCTGTATAAGACAGTTAAATGATATTTGAGTATTCAGATATTGAAGGTTTTTTTTTCCTTTTTTTCCTTCCATTATTTATTGAATCTTTACCAGTAACTGACAAGTTAATTTAGTATATACTGTTCATTTTACAAGTTTTCCGCTTTTCATAACTTTGATCATGTGAGATTTTCCACCAGGAATATTCATCTACTTTACTCTCAAGATGTCTGTAAATCTACTCAGTGCTTCAAAGCCCAATCCAGTGCCCTCTGTTCTTGAAGATTTTCTGATTTTCTAAACAAGATAATTTCTTTCTCCTCTGAACATTCAGAGTTTTTTTAATCTTTGTTGTGGTGACTGTTTTCTATTAATACTTTAATTGTGCTCTTTATGTGTCTCTTTTATTTGTTCTTTATCCTGTGAGCCCTCAAGGCCTGAACCTCTGCCATGTGATTAGAAAACTGTATATCACAGTTCTCAGTAAATGATGAATTAATTTCAGCTCTAACTAGTATTAGTTACAGTTACAGACCAGCAAAGATTACTGGTTTTAAGACAAAATGAAATGGATGAGGAGTTCATTAAGACTATATCTGATGTTTGTTGAAGCTCTGTTATTGGCAGTTGCCTAGGGGACACAGTGGTATTTGTCTTTGGAATGCATCCTCCCTTGGTCCAGAAAAAAGACCACTTTAGGGAGTTATTTTAGTTATGCAAATGCATGAGAAAACTGCTTGAAACCAAGAGGTTAAGTATTTTTATTAGTCATGCAAACTGGAGGTATTAGCAACATGGTGTCCCTGCAGGGTCAGGTAAATTTATTGTGTGTATTTTGTGTTCTTACCTAAATGTGGATTTTGAGTTCAACCTCTAAAAACTGGTGTTGCTTCTTTTGGGAAAATGTTTCTCTTCTGTTCAAAAATTATTCAAGTCAGTTACAGAGCAAAGTTTTGAAAGATGACAGATGAAGGTGTAGACTCAGATGAAGATGTAGTTTTGCTTTGGACTCTGGGTTAAGCATGCCATCCCCACCCTGGTTCGTTCTGCCAGTGACCCAAACGGGATACTTTTCTGTGAAAAACCCCTGACTGTGAGACAGGAAACAAATAAACAAAAAACTAAAAAAAAAAAGCAAAACACACACACACACACAAATATTCTGTTTGCCTTATTTGTGCCAGAACGGCCTGCTAGGGTAGCACTTGCCTCCTGGGGTGAGAAATTTCCTTAGTTGTTCATTGAAAAGAAGCATTTTCCCTGCAGACAGAGGCATCTAGGTGGAGGAAAATGAGAGCAAGAACTTAAACTTAAGGCTTTCCTGTAAAAGTGAGTGCAGAGAAAAAGAGAGCGAGCCAGGCATTATTAGAGGGAAAAGAAAAGCTGACTGGCCCTTAAGGAGAACCAGCGCCCTCTCTGACAGTCCTTCTTATACCCTGCCAATGAAAAATTCTCTGAAGGGATGGTCATGTAGCCAGAGGTCTGGAATCTGGTGGTCTCGCAGCTTCGAGAAGATAGGCACCAGTGAGATAACAAGATGCCATTTGGGCAGTTTGGCCAGTCTCAAGGATCACTGTGATTTAATTCTTTGTTTGACAGGTCGACATAATGAGCCATCTTATCAGTGAGACCCCCAGGTGGACCCTATCATTTCCCAGAGAATAAATAAAATAGAACTTCAAATCCTTTAAAGCAGGGAACAGATATATTAAAGGACCAGGGAACTCAGGAATTTTCTAGGAATGGAAAACCCATCTTTGAAATATTAATGTCCTTGGGCAATTTGGGAAATCAGCGGAGCAGGTTGAGTTTCAATGTATGGCTGATGTTTTCTCCACTGGAATCCTGGGGGGATGTGCCCATAGGACAGACTAGAAAAGCCAGAGAGCAGAATTCCAGAAAACGTGTGGCTTCCAGCAACTGGCAACCAGAGCCATGGCTGCCAGTGCCTTTGGACATTTGCTCTTGCAACAATAGTTATATATTTTCTGTTACTGTGATTCTTATTTGTTTCATAAGTTCCTCAGCAGAGTCTAAAATCCAAGCCAAAGTGAGTGAAATGTTAAATATTATTTTTGAATAGATAAACCTTTTATAGGGCTTCCCTCATAGCTCAGTTGGTAAAGAATCTGCCTGCAATGCAGGAGACCCTGGTTCAATTCCTGGATCAGGAAGATCCCCTGGAGAAGGGATAGGACACCCTCTCCAGTGTTCTTGGGCTTCCGTTATGGTTCAGCTGGTAAAGAATCCGCCTGCAATGTGGGAGACCTGGGTTCAATCCCTGGGTTGGGAAGATCCCTTGGGGAAGGGAAAGGTTACCCACTCCAGTGGGTGAATTCCATGGACTATACAGTACATGGGGTTGCAAAGAGTTGCACATGAGTAAGCAACTTTCACTCACATTCACTCAAACCTTTTATAGAACGAAACAAAACAAACCAGAAAACCCCAATAAGCAAATAAACAAACAAAAAACCCTTCACCACCACCACAAAAAAAAAAAAAAAAAAAAGAAATCCATCACAAGGATCATGATCTTGTGAGGAAAAATTAGCTGTTTTTCATATTCATGCTATATGTCTGTATTAAGATTTATCTTCTACTCAGCTTTTGTTAAATATCTACTATTTCAAAAAAACCTATCATTATTCTGGAAAAATGCTGGACCACATTCCCTCTGATGCTACTCCTATCACTTGTGGAATGAGTATTATCTTCCAGAAAAGAGATCAAATTTCTAGCCCCGTCTCTGCTACTGTGCCAAGCACGTTATATCCTGTGTAACAACAATCCTGTGAGGTTGGTGGCATTAGTTTCATTTTATGTTTGAGACAATTGAAGCTTAACTGCATTAGGTTAAGTCCACCAGTGGCTGAGCCGGGCCATTCATCAGAGAAAGTTCATCAGTGAGTGACCCAAGCCCAAGCCAAGCCTCTTGGCTTGTAGAGTGCATATTCTTTAAGACCTATGCTAGTACCTTCTATGCGGGATTGCCTCACATAACACTCTCTGTGGTTCTCAATCGTGAGAATGTCAAGGCACTGGAGGATTTTCTGCTCTTGACCCAAACTGTGTTTCATGTTCTTGGATCTTTCTTTAATCAAGTATGAATGTCTTGATTGATAAAAATAACTCATCCTCTTGGCTTTCTTTTTTTTTAAACAAGTTTGTATTTTGGGTAGATACTTCTTGAGATCAATGACTGTTACCTGACTAGATCTAAGAAATTAAAATATCTAAGTCTTCATATGCTTTAAAAAGTACAGAGTTATCTTCAGGAGACTGAACTCATGTGTTTGGGAAAATTCATATGCATCATTAAAGTTTTACTTTATACCCAGATATTTATTATTATGCAAACTTTGTTTTTCCATAATTATATGAGAATTAACTTTGAGAAATTTAATAGTGTTTGGAACAAACAGTATTTTGACCAAAAGGCATGAATCCAATGTTCTCATTATTTACCTTCTGTACCAAAAGAAAAAGAAATCCACTTTTAAAATCTCTGCCAGATTTTTTAAAGATATAATTGCTTATCCAACACATACTTTGTAGTATTTAATTATAAAAATAGAATAACAACAATTAAGTAATAATAATAATGGCAGTAAACATTTTTGAATGCTTCTGTCAAGCTTTATATTAAATGTTTTGCATTATTTAATTACATTTTATAGCATCTCCAACAGATAAGAGCTATTAGAACATTTTACAGCTAGAAAAAAATTTGAAAGATTATTAACTTGTCCAAATTCCCACAACTTTTAAGTTAACAGTTGTGGTCTCCCCCAGACTCCAAAACTTTAGCCACTAAGTTTATTGCCTTCTAGAGAGAAAGTGAAAACAGTGTCAAAAGGATTGTGTTTATACCTTGTGGTTCAGCTGCTATCTTAGAATTCTAAATAAAAACTTTGTACTTGGACATATTCTCATTATTTAAAATACATGTGAAACAATAGGAAATGTGTTACCATCTTTGTTCATATATTGAGAATCATAAATATTTATCACTTGAATTATGAGAAGAACGGGAAAGAACTTTTTCTGTCATTTTGAAAAGTGAAGCAAAAAGAATAAAAGAAGGAAGGACGAGGCTAGAGAGATAAAATATATTTTCTTTACATTATATGTTGTGGGCAATGACATCCATATATCTATATTCCATTTTACAAGGTTTACGTTTCATCCTTGGCTTGTATTGTGATCATGTGAAATGCCCATGTTACTTGAAATTAGTACATAAATCATGCCCTCCTAAGTTGACATCATCTAAAGAAATGCTGGTGGTGGTGGTTTAGTCGCTAAGTCACATCCGACTCTTGCGACCCCTTGGACGGTAGCCAGCCAGTCTCCTCTGTCCATGGGTTGGTTCTCTAGGCAAGAATGCTGGAGTGGGTTGCCATTTCCTGTAGTTGGTAAGAAACTATAACTTTCTGGTTATTATTTGTTACCTTGCAAACATCATTTCCAATGGTCCAAACCCTTAGCAGGGAGCCGTACCTGTTTTGAGACGAGGTTTAGTATTTTGCAGGAGTACTCAGCTCAGCTGTAGCAGCACTGAACTGATGCTGCACACGGCTCTAAGGCAAGCCTAGCCTCACTCTGTGGCACAAGGCCCCGTCCAGGGCAAACACTAGCATCACCCCTAGGAAGGGAAAGGAATCTGAGAGCACTGCTGGGAGGGCAAAGAAATCTTCTGAGAGCTCTTTTGGAGAGCTGTGTTAATAATCCAGCAATTTATACTTTACTAAACTATCAGACTCTCCTTGGAAGCTATCAAAGCTTGCAGAAGGGTGAAAGCCGTGGCTGCCTGCTCTTTGCTGCTGATCCCAGAGCTTCAGATCCTGGGCTCAGCGCATCCGTGGGTGCCTCAGGCGCCTGCCTGCCCCGGGCCAGTAGGCCGCCTGCCAGCCAGTTGCTACCTCTCTGATTATCCACTTTCCTCCTGGATCCCACACTGAGATCCCACTTATGTTTTTGAAATTTTGGTGAAGAGGATGATCATTTTTCAGTACAACAACATGTGTAGAATTGGCATTCTTTGGAAAGTTTTAAAAAATCTCATTTTTTTAATCCCTCAAAGAAAATGACCCTTTAAGAGAGGCAAGGGAACTTCTTTCACTGCTTAGACTTTAAGGTGACCACACATGTTTACAAGTGAGGGGGGCAAGGGAGAATACCAATCAAATTCTGGGAAATCCAGGCATATATCCAATACATGTTTATTATGTGCCAAGCATTAAGTGCTAGAAGCATAATGACTAATAAAGCAGATGGAATCTTGATCCCCATGGAGAGTGAGCTAATGAGAGACAAGTACAATAAACACATAAGTAAGTAAAGTCACAACCTAGTGTCAGACACCAGTAGGAACTGTAAAGTAAAACGTGTCAGTGTTAAGTGGACAGAGAGTGATGGTTGGTTGTTATGTAGCGTATACTTTTCTTTTTCTTTTTTGATTGGCTGCTTCAGCAATCAAGAATTATATTTCGATGACTGTTTTCCAAATGTTAGGGTAAGTCTAAAATAAAATGAGGGAAGAGAGAATGTGCACATTTTGTGAACATCTTCATTTCGGGCATGATTCTAAGGTCCTTGCCTCATCAGCATCCAGCCTGTCTTCCTACTGCTTCAACCAGAGGAGCTTGCATTTGCTCTACATGTAGTGCTTTCCTATAAATTTTCATTGGAGATTGGGAGTTCAAGTCTAAATATGCTTCCTTAGATCACATATTCATTTAACACAGTCGGAAAGGGGAGAAGTAACTTGGCCAAGGATGCCTGAGCTCCTTAGTGGCCAAGGAAGACCCAGGCTCTCTCTTCATTATCTATGGTGGAAGCCCTGGTTCTGGGTAGGACCCCGACCCTGAAACGGTCACAGTGTACCTGATAAGTGATCTAGAGTTACCTGACTGAGTAAGGCTGAGCCCCCAGTCTCAGTCCAAATTAGCCAGCAGTTTCAGCAGAACTTTCATCTCAGGGACTTAGAATTCTGTTCACCCCTGGCTGCAGTTCAGACAGAAACTTTGCGCGTCCAGCTGGAAGAGAAGCACCAACTCCACAAATGTCTAAAGCAGAACGAAGCCAAGGTCCGAGGGAAACCAGCTTGGGGTCTGCTGGACTTTTCATTTCTCTAATTCTGCAAAGTGCTTGGGCTGGTCCCACCCCGCACACAAAGCATTGCTTCTCAAAGAGGCGAGGGAAGGGCCGGATGCTGGCTGTGCTGGGGGGCCAGGCGGCTCTGCGGGATGGACCGCTATTCATCCCTTCTTTTGTGGCAGCTCTTACATTGCCACTGCCTTGCTATTTGATTGAATTGTCAGTGAATTCCTTCCTGATTCCTTTTCTCCTTCTGAAGACAGAAGAAAAGAAAGGGGGTAGTGGGAGACTCCATGAGGCTTCCTTGCATCCTCCCCCCCTCCCAGGGAGACGGCCTGCCTCTCACAGCCAGGGCCGAGATTCCTTAGTGCCTACAATAGGCAAGCAATGAATGATTTTCTTAACAAGGAGCCCTGGAGAATAAGTAAAGAAAATGAAGGCGATAGTAACAGGCGTTCAAAGCTGCAGGAGTGGGAGTTTTCCCAGCTCTTCTGCCACTGTCTGCTTCTAATCATCTTTTCCGTTTCCCCAGCGAGCATGCTAATAAGGGCGAATCCCTGGGTGCTGAGAGAGAAGAATCAGTGGAGATTTCTGTAAAGGGAAATGTAACCTGGGGTGAAAAATATTTTTTGTTTCACTGGCTTGTGTGTGTGTGTGTGTGTGTGTGTGTACGCGATGCTTTGCCGTCTGTACGGGGCCGTGTATTATCCTCTGTGTGTGTGTGTGTCTGTGTGTGTGTGTCTGTGTGTACGCAAGGCTTTGCCGTCTGTACGGGGCAGTGTATTATCCTGTGTGTGTGTGTGTCTGTGTGTGTGTGTGTCTGTGTGTACGCGAGGCTTTGCCGTCTGTACGGGGTGGTGTATTATCCTGTATATCCAAGCTCAGGATAAACACTGAGCTTGGCAAACAACTGATTTGATAAAAAATCTTGCCTGAGCCACTAGCTTCCTGTGTGAGTCATGAGTAATTCAGCACCATCCTGGGGACTTTGGGTCGCTCTTTATAAAACAAAGGCCTTGGCTATTATTTCCAGGACGCTTACAGTTTTATAATCTCACTATCAATTATTCTTAAGAAAAAAAGCGCATTTCAAGATAATAGCCAGAAGGTTACTCAGTAATGTGGTGTGATTTGAAAAACACTGAAATCATTTCATTCTTCAATATGTATTTATATCTGCATGTGCACATACATGTGCATATGCAAATATACACACACAGTCAGTCATTTTCAATTGCCTGGAATTCTATCATTAAACCTGATCGTGAATCCCAATTTTAATAGCTTTAATTGTAGCCTTCTTGTTATTGTCTAATCCCTGCAAAACTTTATTTTTCTTTCCTTTCTTCTTCTTCATAAGGGGAATAAATATTGTCTAATTTATAACTTTATTATGAGATTTAAATGAGAAAATGTATATAATGCTTGATCTTCTAGCCTGAAAGATAAGACCACATGGGTGTCATCATCGAATCTCAAAATCACTGGAATTTGAGAATAGACAGTGTGATGGGTGATTATGCTATTTCCCCAAAGCCGTTAGAAACTTGAAGCTATTTTTTTAACTTCTCACACACCTGTGTTGACTATATTACAGCCATGGGCTCATCCTCACAAAGAATGCAATATATGTCATCGTTTTTCAATGCTTTTTAGATGACTTCAACCACCTTGCAAATGTAGGTAATTTCCTAGCCTGAAAGGGTCACCACAATGGCCCCACTGGCCTGACATTTTCTGGAAACTCTTTCTTCTACAGTGGACTTCCAACCTTGTTGAGACTTATAGATGTCAATCTGGCATATAGGGCTTCCCAGTTGGTGCTAGTGGTAGAGAACTCTCCTGTCAATGCCGGAGACATAAGAGATGCAGGTTCAATCCTTGGGTCAGGAAGATCCCCTGGAGGAGGGCGTGGCAACCCATTCCAGTGTTCTTGCCTGGAGAATCCCATGGACAGAGGAGCCTGGTGGGATCCATAGAGAGGCATAGAGTCCAACACGATGGAAGTGACTTAACATGCACACACATTGGGATATCATTGATGACAGTATCTACACCTGGAAAAAATATAGGCTTCTTGTTTGTTTCCTCAAAATTAATTTTTTAGATTGAAAGTCAGCAACTCAAGTGTTTCAACTCTCCAGAATTCAGAGGGCAGGAAGAATTTCAGGTCCTCTCCATCACAGGTGGGAATTTTATCCCATCTTTCTAATGCAGTCTTCAATGTCTTACTACATGCCTTAATTCATAACTATTAATAATCAGCCTTTAATTTTCAGACAAATGCCTCACAGCAGAGGTGCTGTGGGCTGTCAGTTCTTAACAAGATGGAGCTAGTAATAGGAACATGTGGATTCATGTTGGAAAGAATATAGGCTAAGTTAAGTGCCCTTGACTCTATTCCTATCATTTCCTTTCTGTATAACTACTGGCAAGTTGCATAATCAATCTCACACTGAGTTTTTCTTGTGTTGTCTAGAGATAATATTAATAATATTTACTTTATATTGTTATTGTATTAAAAACAGTGCAGCAATGAACATTGGAGTGCATGGATCTTTTCGAATTTTGATTTTCTCTGGATGTATGCCCAGGAGTGGGATTGCTAGATTGTATGGTAGCTCTAACTTTAGTTTTTAAAGAAAATTCTATATTATTTTCCATAGTGGCTGTGCCAATTTATATTCCCACCAACAGTATAGGAGGGTTCTCTATTCTCCACACCCTCTCCAGCATTTGTTGTTTTTAGATGTGTTCACAAGGGTCATTTGAACTGGTTATACACACTATTATATATAAAATGCTTCCCAAGTGGCTCAGATGGTAAAGAAAGAAAGTGAAGTCACTCAGTCGTGTCCGACTCTTTGTGACCCCATGGACTGTAGCCTACCAGGCTTCTCCGTCCATGGGATTTTCCAGGCAAGAGTACTGGAGTGGGTTGCCATTTCCTTCTCCAGGGGATCTTCCTGACTCAGGGATTGAACCCAGGTCTCCTGCATTGCAGGCAGATGCTTCACCCTCTGAGCCACCAGGGAAGCCCTAGATGGTAAAGAATCTGCCTGCAATGCAGGAGATCTGGGTTCAGTCTTGGAGTTAGGAAGATTCCCTGGCAAAGGGAATGGCAAGCTACTCCAGTATCCTTGCCTGGAGAACCCCATGGGCAGAGGATCCTGGCGGGCTACAGTCCGTAAATGAGAGACTAACACTTTAACTTTTGCCAGGTGGCAAGGTGTTAAAGAATCTGCCTGCCATTTCAGGAGACACAGGAGATGACAAGTTTGATCCCAGGTTGGGAAAATCCATCCCCTGGAGGAGGAAATGGCAACCCACTCCAATATTCTTGCCTGGAGAATCCCATGGACAGAAGAGCCTAGTGAGCTACAGTCCATGGGGTTGCAAGGAGTCAGACACAACTTAGTGACTGAGCAAACACACACACATATAAAAAATAGATAACTAATAAGGACCTACTCTATAGCACAGGCAACTATAGTCAATACTCCGTAATGGCTTGTGTAGGAAAAGAATCTAAAAAAAGCGGATATACGTAAAACTAGCCCACTGTGTTGTACATCTGAACCTAACACAACATTGTAAATCAACTAAAACGTCAATGAACTTTTATTTAAATTTTAAAAAATAACATACCTAGCACAGTGTCAGTATGATAAGTATGAGTTGCCTACTTTCAGAGCACCCACTGCTTTCTGGTGAATGAAACATAACCACACATCAGAATGTAATGTCTATCAAAGTACTAGAATCTTCCCTGTAGTTTAGAAATCAGAGTGAAGGAAAATGAACACTGTAGCATTTTTTTTTCTTTTTCCTTCTTTCCTTTGAGGAAGACACTATCTGTATGTGGTTCAGTTGCAATAATGGTGTGGGTCATGCTGCCATGCCGTCTAACCTCTAAGATCTTATCTGAAAAGAGAAAAAAAAAAAATCAGTTAAACAAGTGTCTTTATTGACCAGATCAGCCAAAATTGAAACAGGGAAAGTTGTCTTTCTCCTAATGAACTGTTCCCTGGACACGAGCAGTGTCTTGGAAGTTCAGGAATGTCTGCTGTCTGCAGCAATTCTAGGAGTTGCCCTCTTTGTTAAACTCACCGTGGTGCTCAGGGCGAGGCTGCTGCTGCCGCCGCCGCTGAGTTGCTTCAGTCGTGTCCGACTCTGTGCGACCCCACGGACTGCAGCCCACCAGGCTCCTCCGTCCATGGGATTTTCCAGGCTAGAGTACTGGAGTGGGTTGCCATTGCCTTCTCCGCAGGGGGAGGCTGGTGAGTCATCAGTTCACTGGGATGATTTGCCCTCATTATTCTAATTAGCACCTGTCTCTGCAGACCAGCTGTTGCCTGGAAGCGGAGGTTGAGTCGCCAGGCATGAGGCTGCAATGGTGCAGAGTCCTGGGCACCAGACCTGCAAGGTTCACACATGTGGTGTCAGCAGGTCCTCATTCTGTTGCTGCTGGTCCTGGCTTGTCTGTGCTGCTGCTGTGGCCCGGGTCAGGGTCTCCAAGGACTTATGCATCCTTTCCCACTATGATTCTTCTAACTTCTGGGGAAGAAGATCCCTGATAAATGGTCCTCTTCCATCTTCTCAGGTTGCTGTCCTGCCAACTCCAAGTCACCTCTGTTGTGTACTCTTTGTACTTCTTCTTGTTCACCTACCCTGCCTGACTGGCTCCTAATCTTGCCCTAGTCTTTCAACAACTGTTGGTAATAAATAGATCTATTACTTAACTGCACGCTGCCAAGTGCCAACCTGGGTGCTGCCCACCTTACCTGTGTTGCCTACAAGGGTCCCAGGATCCATTAGCTTTGAACTGGAAGAGTTACAGGACAGTTGTAATCACACGTACACATCATGGGTATTCCCAGTTTCTCTATTTTGATGGTGTTTGGCTGAACTGGCTGGACAGGTTGAGCAGAGAACTAGAGCCTTATCTGTATATCTAAAGACTTTAGGTAGCACCTGGACTGTTTATATTTTAAAGATGTTAGGAGACTCAACTGGTAAAGCCAGTTCAGGAGACTCAGATGTGAGGCTGTCACGGCTAACACCATGACAGGCAGCCTAGATTAGGAGTAGGCCTGGTTTCCCGGGGTAACATAATTATCAGGCCTCCTGGAGCTAGCCAATCAACATATGCCTAGCAAGAAAAAAGGGAACCTATCAGGGGAAAGCTGAAAGCCCCACGTTGGGCCAACAAAAATTACCTTGCAACTGTGTAACCAATCCGCTTGCGCCAACTACCCGCTGTGTAACCAATCCGCTTGCGCCAACTAACTGCTGCTTTTTTTGACCTAATAAATACCGGAGAGAACTGGGGCTCAGGGCCTTTTCCTCCTCACACAATTGGTGAGGGCAGGAGGCCCTGGCTCGAGTCAGTAATAAATTCCCCTATTGCGAGTTGCATTGTTTCGAGGAGTCTTCTTTCCCGACCGGGGACTCGGACTACGGGCAGAACACAGAGACTGTGGGTTCAATCCCTGGGTTGGGAAGATCTGCTGGAGAAGGAAATGGCAACCCACTCCAGTATTCTTGTCTGGAAAATTCCATGAACAGAGGAGCCTGGGGAGCTATAGTCCACGGGGTCACAAACAGTCAGACCTGACTGAGCACGCACACACACATACACAGGAGACTCAAACACACACAACACACATGAGGAGCTAGTCCAACTGTAAGAAGTTGTGTATTTAGTTATACTTCATTTTGCTGACTGAACCATTTCTCATGGTCACTGCTTGCTATGTTCATCCAAGAACCTGACGTGAGTAAGACCCACGATCCCCTGTGCAATTGGTAACCTTCCTCCTGGACCAACCCACATGCTGGTTTGTGCTCACAAGGAACAGATGGTCTCAATTTCAATTCAGATTTTAAAGGAAATATAAAGACAAAAGGAAACTCTTTGAGTGCTTGATAAAAAAGTTGATATTTATTAATGATGAAGCAAAACAATGAAATTCATTTGAACTCTTAAACTGCACAGTTATAAAAATTAATGTCAGTTCTTTGATCCTTTTATATCATTACAGTGATGATTCAGACCTTACTGGATGGTAGCTTTGGGGAGAAATACTGATAGAAAAAATAAAACAAACTTCGGGACATCACTCAGCACGATGTCTGAGAAAGTAATACTTTTGCTAGCAATTTGAAAAGGAGCCGTTGCCATAGAGGAAGCTGACCAGGAGACAGAAACTCTGCAAGCGCAGAGGCGGCAATAACCACGCCTGGCGGTTCTCCTCTCTTTGCTCTGCGGCAGCAGATGTGGTCCTGGCTGAGGCTCCTCACTTCTTGAAGGAGCAGACATATCGAAGCCCAGCTGGGCGCAGCGGAACAGGCATGAGACAGTGACTCAGAGGATTGCTTTCTTGCTAGGGTGACTGTGGAATAAATCCAACTCACTTTGGAGATGATAGAGATTGTTTCATGATTATTCTGAGTCCACATGTGTGAACTGGAACTCTTCGGCAAATCAAAACCCCAGCTGTAGCTCGCAGCCAGTCACTGCATGATTCTCTGATCTCCTGAAGGTCTCTCAGCCTTTCTGGGTCTCCGTTTCCTCATCTGTTCCAATCCTTGTAGAGGAGCCCCTCAGTGTTTTGTGAGAATCCGGTGAGATACTGGACATAGAAAACAGTTTTGTGTTTGCCAAGAGGAGGTCAGGGAGGGATGGATTGGGAGTTTGGGGTTAGCAGATGCAAAGTATCATATATGTGATGGGTATACAAGGTTCCAGTGTATAGCTCAGGAAACTGTACTCAGTATCTTATGATAAGCGTAACGGAAGTAAATATGAAGAAGAATGCATATGCATGCATAACTGAATCACTTTGCCGTGCAGCAGAAATTAACACAACATCGTAAATCAACTATGTGTCAATAAAATAAATTTTAAAAAAGAACTCAGTGAGACACTGTGCCTGAGAGATTTGAAATAGCAGATAATAGTATTTGGTAGCACTGTCTTTGTGATGTGGATAGAGGTAGCTCTCTTATAAATCACTTATTTTTTTTCCTCTATTGATGAGAAGGAGAAGTAATTGAAATACAAATTGAAATGATTTTTAACCTGTAGGTTCAGGTCAGTAGTTTATATTTTAGCATGAAGTTTCCTCTTTATTATTTCCTGTGTAGGATTTTCACTATGTAGGCATAGTGACAGCTTTCAAACATAAGACAACTTTATTTATCAAAGCACATATGACTACTAGCCCTGAACTTCTGGTTTTAATTGAAATATTGGTGGGGACACCTTTAGTGCCTGTAATTCTAGGTGAATGGAAAGACAATTAGTTAACTTATATAGTATTATTTAGTGACAGATTATTTCTTTGGGGTTACTGCTGAATACTGAGAGAAGAGACCAAAGATAAAGAATCCTTCCCCATCCTCAGATAAATACATATTAGGGTCTTCTCTCTTGTTTGCCCCAAGGGCTACACGTGAGGGCTGGCTCCCATACTCTGTGCCCACTAACCCAGAGCCAGCTGTTGGAGGCATCTGTTCTCGGGGAAAATCTACCCCGCACCCGAAGTCAAAGAGCCAACAAGGGAAGAAGAGATGTGAACCGTCTGTTCTTCATTCAGCCACTAAGCCCCATTTCCATCAGGAATCTCAGAATAAGATCAGTGATCAAGAACTCTTAAAACTGATGTGAGACAGGAGTTTTTTAAAATGTTAAGATACTGTGAAAAAGTATTGAAAATTTATAAACACCTAATATGCTGAAGTGTGCTTGAAATCAGAACAAAATACAGCTGGGAGGCAAGAAAATCACTTTCACCAAAGGATTGATTGACTATTAGGATGTTAGCAGTAAAACTTGCTGTCTGCAATTTAGCCAGACTCCTCCAAATTGGTTTAGCTTAAAAAATTAAATAGCTGAACATGTCTTTTTGTCTTAATCATCTTGACTTTAAAATAAAACATATTTAATATATTCCAGTATATTGTCTGACTTTGAACAGGTTTCACATGCTGATTCTATCTCAATTATGAATATACAAGTAACAGATATTCCATTTGAGAATACACACCAAAGAGAAAAATATCAATATTACATTTCAAGTCATATTCTTTTCACTTTAAAATATGATCATCACTATCCGTTTAAGGCTGAAATGAGCCCATTCATCTCATATATACAAATCACAGAATGATTAAGCATGAAGCTTCAACTTGAAAATGGCTATGAGGATAGCCATCACCTAGCAAAGTCCCAAAAGCCTAGAAGCACCTGGCTGGTCTTGCCTGGAGTGAAGATACTCAGTGGGAGGATATATCTGTCCTTCTGTCACTAGGAAAACAGGTTGTCCATGGAAGGAAACATATGCTAGCGGATTAAGACAAAAGCACTCTGCCTCAAACAGGGGGACATCGGCCAAACCTAGGTTGTCCATAGGTGGTGACCATCACACTGCCAGGAGAAAGCTTGTGAAGGAGGCAGAGCAAAGGTCGAGATGCTTCGGGTACCATGCAATAACGTGGGGATGGGGAGGGCTTGCTGAGGACTTGCTAAACACCATGCACTGAGATCTTTCCAATATTTCTTCACGTACTCTTTACTATAACAACAATGGAATATGTACTATTTTATAAATGAGGAATTTACACGTTCCTGAATAGTGTGATTAAATTGTTCACCCAAGATTACAGTTATAAATGATAAAGGCAAGATTTGTCCTCTAGCATATATGACTACAGGGCTTTCCACGTGGCACTAGCCGTGAAGAATCTGCCTGCCAGTTCAGGAGAAGGACACACAGGTTCCCTCCCTGAGTCAGGAAGATAGATGCCCTGGAGGAGGGCATGACAACCCACTCCAGAATTCTTGCCTGGAGAATGCCATGGACAGAGGAGTCTGGTGGGCTGCAGTCCATGGGGTCACAAAGAGTCGGACATTACTGAGCGACTGAGCATGCATGCACATATATGAGTGCATATTCTGAACTTTTAGCTACTAAAAGATAAATATTTTACAACTTAGATGATTTGGGGAATATAATAGTTCCTAGGAGAAAGAAAGGAAGAAGGGGAAGTGGGGAAAACATTTTTGAGCACTCATTATATTCTGGGGAAATTTTTAAATCTTCTTAGTTCATTTACTCTTTTCATTTTAGTTCACTTAATCTTAGCTTAATTAAATGAATCTTAGTTCATTTAATTTTAAAATCTTCTTAGTTCATTTAATCAGTGGCTACATGTTTTTCTGAAATAATGCCACAGAGGCTGAGAAATATGAAAGAACTTTTCAGTATCTTTCAGCTGATACAATGATGAAAGGAATTTCACCTCTCTTATTGCCAAGTTGATACCCTTTGCATTACTTCATGCTCTCAGGGTGTGGCACTCTGCAATAATGGAGCAGGAAATGCTGACCCCACATCCTCCTTGAAGTCTTTGGGGTACCGGCTGGTGCATCACCCACCTTCCATCCTGCTTCTCTGAACACTCACTCCAAGGACCCTTGTTTCAACATTCCTCTAGTTTCTTTTCTAAAGAGCCTTTGAGTCCACTCTTCCCTTGACTGTCAAAATGTATTCATGCTAGACTTATGTGACTTGTTGCCTAACTTTATAGACACATGAATTTAATATAATGTGTGCATCTGGGGGAAAATTGGATTTAAATGTTGCCTCCATGAGACTCAATGAATTATGTATTCAAAATATTGCTTGATAGGTCAGACAATGTGTACCTCATGTGTGGGCGTTTCGGATACTGTGGGCTTTCAGTGGAACATTCAGGGTGAAGTTTCCCATTCCAATATTTGAGAGGATGGATGAAATAGTTCTTTCTGATACAGAATCATCTCTCTTTACTTTACAACTTACCAGTCAGGTTCCCCCAATCCACCTTCTTGATTTATGATTCTTGCCTTTGAAGGATAATGGGGAAAGGAAAAGTCTGGTTCCAACCCTGCCACTAAGGAGCCTAAGGTCCCTTCCATAAGCCCTTTGACTTATAGCTTCTTCATTAATAGAGCATATTTAAAGTGCCTACGTTTCTGCGTTCTTAGGTTTTCCATGAAGATTAAAGATAGTAGATGAGAAAACACTACGCATACAGAAAGGTATTGAGACATGTGTAGCATTATTGTTTAATGGAATAAATCACCAAATCATTCCCGAAAACTGTTTTAGAACCTACGTATCTGTCAGAGCTGTTTAATGTATGTAGGGTCAGAAATACACCATTTCCTCTAGATAATAAATAGACAAGAGAATAAATATCTTGTTGATGACTTTTTTTGCCCCAGACTGTAAACTGGTCCTGGTAGCCAACTTCCTGCTCATCTATCATTTTTACATCTGAGTTTTCAGTAATCAATAAGGAAAGTCCAGTAATGGTACAACTGGTGAGGCAGAGAAATTATTGTAGCAAAACTTTCAGGATGAAGCTAATGAGAGCATGTGAGAAAGGGAAGAGGATTGAATTGATGGGGAAACTAATTTGTTTCATTAGCTAGCACGAGACATAAACTGCAGTGTATTGGAATGAATCATTTAAAATGGATTGTTCACTTAGAAGTTATAAAAATACCAACATACCACTGTACACTATTTCTTCCTCTCTGCTGAATCAATTTGATTTTAAAGGGTTTGTTTGCATTTAAAGTATAAAGAGAACCGGAGTGTTCACACAGCTCTGCTTGGGAACAGGAGTGAGACACGGGAGCTGACTGGTGCAGGAGGATGTCAGTAACGAGAAGACTGAGCGTGTTTTTAAGGGGCAGTCAGCGATTTTTACCTGGAGCAAGTAAATATAGTAGGGTAAATGCTTTTCCTTTTGGTCACCCAGCTTGTGGGCTCATAGCATGCAGGATCTTAGTTCCCTGACCATGGATTGAACACTCAACCCCTGCTGTATAAGCATAGAGATTTAACCACTGGACTGCCAGGGAAATCCCCATTGCCTTAAAAAAAGTCACCTAAAGACTTAATCCATACAGGGCCAAGCTGAAAGCTGTGATTGTTAACCCTGGATATATACACACACACACACTATGATCTGAAATACCAATACCTGGAACTCATCCTAATTTAACTAAGTCAGAATTGTTAAGAACTAGTGCTGTAGAGTGAATATAATGCCACTTTATTTTAAAAACTCAGATGTGGTTTAAACAAAGTCTGTTAATCAAAGGAATAAATATCTATATGTTCTCTGAGCTGCATGAAGTCATGAGTTAGGAACTATGGATTGAATGAGGACCAGATTTTCTTAAACAAGGCAGTTGTTATGTGATTGGGGATATAAAAATATATGCATGCACTCTGAGGTATTAATTGTCAATTAGCTAATCAAGGCTATGGTTTTTCCAGTAGTCATGTATGGATGTGAGAGTTGGACTATAAAGAAAGCTAAGCACCAGAGAGTTGATGCTTTTGAACTATGGTGTTGGAGAAGACTCTTGAGAGTCCCTTGAACTGCAAGGAGATACAATCAGTCAATCCTAAAGGAAATCAATCCTGAATACTCATTGGAAGGACTGATGTTGAAGCTGAAGCTCCAATACTTTGGCTACCTGATGCAAAGAGCTGACTCATTTGAAAAGACTCTGAGGCTGGGAAAGATTGAAGGTGGGAGGAGAAGGGGATGACAGAGGATGAGATGGTTGGACGGCATCATTGACTCAATGGACGAGTTTGAGTTAAACTCCGGGAGTTGGTGACAGACAGGGAGGCCTGGCATGCTGCAGTCCATGGGGGTCACAAAGAGTTGGACAGGGCCGAGCGATTGAAGTGAAAGCTGAGTGGAGGAAATATTGTATGCCATAGACATTCAGAAGAAGATGAAATTATTTTGGACCAGGAGAATTAGGGAACTTGCTGAGAGTCAGTAAGAGATGGACCAGAGTTTAAAATATGGGTGTATCAGTAAGCTATTGTGTAACAAATGGTTTCAGTCTTAAAGACATAACAACAGGTATTTATTATATTTTTAAGAATATAAATCCACATTGTTAACTTTACACATCTAGGTTGATCTTGATTGGTCTTGGCTTAGGTTCTGTTGCTAATGATCACAAATAGCTGTGGTCAACTATCTAGTTAAAAAGAAAAAATGTTCAAAAATACCTGTACAAGTGTGACACAAAGTCATTTCACAAATGTTATAATACTACATTGAGTTTCAAAGAGTTTTTCAGTGGCTTTGACTACATGAAATATTTATGAGGAAATGAGTTTCTTATATGTACATTTTTACAAATGATGAAGCTAGTCCAGGGCGCTTAAATGACTCCACCTGAGATACTGTTTGCTCTATTTAAGACTCAAACTCAGGATACTTGGATTCAAGTCCACTACATCTTCTCCTTTGCAATTACAGATGGTTTTTGAAAAAGACTTTATGTGCTATCTTTTTCATGTAGAAAATTAAATTTAATTAATCTCAAATGCAGGAAAAAGTTATTGCCAGGACAGAAGAGGTCAGAGAACCAACATCTCTTAAGAACTCACTAGATGTAGGCTAATCATATATCACTAACTTTTAAATCTTCAAAAACTCTTTTAAGTAAATATCTAACCATTTTACATGCAAAGAAATTGAATCAAAGAAGTGAATCCATCAATGCAGGATCGCACAGGCGGGTGACAGAATTGACCTTGGAGTCTGCGTCTCCGTTCTTTCTAACCCATGCTCCTGTCCACTGTGATTTCAAAATGGGACATGTTATATCTGACTTACTTTTAACTAAAAAGAATGAGTGAATGCTAGGTGGGGGATCAATGTTGATGTTTAGAAGCTCTAAGATCAAGCTACAGCATTTTGCTGGTTGATAAATGAGATGTTACCCTTCTTTGAATTAATCTAAACCTCTTTCCAGTAATAATATTAAATAAATTTCAAAGCATAATCATTCTATCTATGCCTCCTAGAGTTTGTAGGGGAATATGTATGAGTTAAAATAGAAAATGTTGATCACTGGACCTGGGATACAGTAAGTGCTCAGTAAATTTCAACCACCATTAAAGTGTACATCAGTGTTCTTGGTAGCACATGATGAGTGGCGCACCATGAGAATCTAAGTAATACCCCATAAGCGTTCATCCTAATTTATTTCCTACTAGAAGCTCAGAATCCATCCCAGGTTACTTGGGAAGCGATTAAAACAAAGTGGCACACCCAGAAGTTCCATTACAGTTGTGTGGAAATGTGATTTTTTTTTTTTGAGGTGAAGCAGTAAAGCCTTGCGGGTAGCATTTGTGCCTTTGACACATGGGGGGCTGACAACACTTGGATATGGTTGACAAGCACAAAATAGCATTCAGTAGGCAGACACCAGAAGGGAAAAACAGCATTTGTGTCTGTGTTGAGGCGGATTTTCAAGGACTGAAAAACTCTCTATATAAGAATTAAGAACATGAAGATCCTTCAGTAAAATCTGTTATTCTTTCCCAGATAGATTGTTTTCTAAAGCTTTTTCTTTTTTGCCCGCTGTGTGAAGATTGTATTGGAAAGATATTCCTGGAAAACATAATTCAGCAGATTTTGATGGAAAACATTTCCCTTCAGTTATAAACACCTAAATAATCTGTTGTGAACATCAGAAGTTATTGAAATCTCCGATGTGACTGTAATATATTCTATCCTGTAGAATATAGGCATGTTTTCTGAAGCTTTATTGAAAAGTGAAAGTCTCATATAAAATCTATTTCAGATCATTTAACTTTTCTATCTTCTTTTATGATCCAATGAATTTTATTCATTTTAGCAACTCTTGCTGAACCTAAGTACTTTAGGATTAAGATTAAGATACTGAATATATGAATTAGGGTTAATAAAAAATCCAATATATTTTTGCTTATGCAGCTACTGTTACTTAAATGAAGTGATACAGCCTAGAGGTAGAGTTTGAGTAAACAAGCTGATTTTCTTTTTAATTTGAGGTCCACAGAAATCAACCCCAGATGATTCTATTGTTTAAATTAAGTTTGATCAAAGTGACATTGCTCTCTAGGTAACCTTTTCTCCAAACATTAAATCAGGTGTCCATAATTGCATTATTTCTGTTCTATCCTTGGGTGTAATCAAGGCAAAAAATTAAGACTAATCTCTAGACAATACCAAATATCTCTCAAATATATTTCAACTTCCATTGGTGGGATTAGCTGCTGCTGCTGCTGCTGCTGGGTTAGCTGGAGAGTACAAATACAAAGATGAAATATATCTGAAATGAGCTATGAACAATTTACCTCAACTGTAGTGAAATTCCACAAGCAGGGCAGATAACAATCCAAAGGAAAATTCAGGATGTTTGTCAAACTAGCTGTGCTATCTGAATTAAGACGCTGCATGGATACAGATGTGAATATAAATCCTGCGTGTGCCCCAGGGGAACTCCTCTGTCTGTCTCCACCAGATAATGAAATCACATGGAAGGAATACTGTGATTTGCGCCGCTGCTCCTCATAGCCTTAAGAATGGGAACAGCTTGGATAAACACAGCATGTTTGAACAGTAACCCTGAGGTCAGAGAGAAGAAGCAATAAGGAGAAGGCCAAAGGTGGAGAGGCTGCTAGGGGAGTCACGAAAATAATCCAGCAAGAAAAAATCTATTATCTTTCTCTGTCTGGTTTACTTCACTTGGAGTGATAATATCTAGGTCCATTCACGTTGCTGCAAACAGCAATATTTCAGTCTTTTTTATGGCTGAGTAAGATTCCATTGTCTGGCACATGATATCACCTATATGTGGAATCTAAAAGAAAATATACAAGAATATTTATTTACGACAGATATAAACTTTCCAAGTGGTGCAGTGGTAAAGAATCTGCCTGCCAATGCAGGAGACGCAAGAGATGCAGTTTTAATCTCTGAATTGGGAAGATCCCCTAGAGAAGGAAATGGCAACTCACTTCAGTATCCTTGCCTAGAAAATCCCATGGATGGAGAAGCCTGGTGGACTACAGTCCATGAGGTTGCAGAGTTGGACACCATTAAGCACTACTCCTCAGTACTATACATTACATATAGACCCACAGACGTAGAAAAGAAACTTATTTGTGGTGACCAGAGAGGAAACTCAGAGAGGATAAATTAGGAGTTGGGATTAACAGATCCACACCACTATATATAAAATAGATAACCAACAAAGACCTACTATATAGCACGTGAAACTCTGCTCAATATTCTGTAATAACCTAAGTTGGAAAAGAATTTGAGAAAGAATAGGTACATATATATGTATAATGGAATTGCTTTTCTATAAACCTGAAACTAACATAACATTGTTAAACAACTATACTCCAATATAAAATAAAATTTAAGAAAGGAATCTGAAAAGGGTAGAGATATAGGAAAATGTGTAACTGAATCACATTGCTGTATACTTGAAACTAACATCACAGTGTAAATCAACTGTATTTCTCTAAAAAAAAAAAAAGAAAGAATAGTCAGTGCTTGGACCATAACAGTCACATCTGAAGTGGAGAGAAGTGAAGACAGTTGAGAAGCATGAGGGAAGTGGAGTAACAGGATTTCCTGATGATCTGCCATGGAGAGAGAGGGTGGAATTCAAAGATTCTACAGGACCAGCTATTTCAAGATGAGGAAGACAGAAGAAAAAAGCAGTGATGAGAAGGACCATAACTTCAGGTTTTCATCAATTGGACATGAGGTATCTGTAAGACAAACTACTCATAAATCCTCGCTGATTTGGGATATGGGTTTCAGTGTTGATACTTATGGATAATCAGATTCTTGGAGGTCAGAGAAATGATGGGAGAGGCAATGGATCGGATGTGAGACACATTTGTGCAACATCCACCTTATCTGTAATTTGAAATGGTTCCGAGCATTAACTGTTTAGAGCTGAGAAACACATAATGTGATGGGAAGCACAATGGTGTCCTGGACTGAGGGCTGATTGTGCAGGAATTTGGTGACCTTGTTGTTAGACACGGCTAGTATTAGATATTGAGTTATATACATTTAAAATTAAGCAAACTGTATTAAAAATAAGGGTAAATGATCTTCAAATGACTTTCTACAATTCGCTAATATCTATGCTCTTGCGAGTACCTACAGCTATTGTGGCTATAATGATGGAACAGCTACGATGGTATGCCGCTGTGTAACTCCTTCCGACTCTACTTTGAGTTGTATCCCACTGGTAATCAAAAATGGTACTGAGGCGATCAGCCAGCACTACTACCAATCAGGGCTTTGTTGTCTAGAGATCTGGCTGTTAGTCATTTACTAGCACACCACTGATTAAATAGGACATTTTGGGGCCAAGGAATGAGAAGTGGAATAAAAGTGTCCCACTGACTGTTGCTAAATAAATACATCATCCCGAAACTTAGTGGCTTAAAGCAACAACTGTGATTTTATTATTATAACTCAAATTTCTGTTAGTAAAGGGTTTCAGGAGTCTATGGCGAGGAGTTCCTGCCAAGGGTCTCTCAGTCAGCTGCAGCCGGATGATGGGATGATGGCTGCAGCCAGAACAGCAATGGGCTGGGATGGCAGGGCAGGCATGCCTCTCTCTCTTTTCATCTCTCCAGGTGCTCTTCCTGTGTCAAATCATTTGCACTTCCTTACAAGGCGGTTGGTCTCCTGGCCGTTGTTCTTCATACATGGTGTCTCAGGGCTTCAAATGTAAGAGAGGGAAAAAAGTAGAAATAACATCACCTTGTATTTCCTTGTCTCAAAAGCACAGAGGCACTCCCATTCCGTTCCACTGGTTACAAATAAGTCACAAGTCTTCCCAGACCCAAGTGCAGATCTATCTCAATAAAGCCAGGGCAAATTTTAAAAATATATGAGCTGGAATATATCTGGGGACCATCTTTAGACAGTACAATCCACCATGGAGCCCAGTCCACAAACAAGTTGGAGAAAAACAACTACAGGCAGCCATCCCCATGATACATCCTCTGGAAGACACTTGAGAATTGTTGCATTCATCAATTTGAGACAAAACTTACATACAGAAGTTAGGATGCCGTTTTCAAGTAACACATGAGAATGTTTAAAGCTCTGTAGTTGACTTCAGCATGTGGTCAAATTTGAGAACCTCTGTCCTGGAAGATCTCAATGGTAAAGATGTGTCTGTCAACTCAGATGCATTTTGCTGCTGCTGCTAAGTAACTTCAGTTGTGTCCGACTCTGTGCAACCCCATAGACGGCAGCCCACCAGGGTCCCCCGTCCCTGGGATTCTCCAGGCAAGAACACTGGAGTGGGTTGCCATTGCCTTCTCTGCAGATGCAATTTAAATGTGGAGAAATTCTTAACAGAGAGTGCAAACATCAACAGCTTTAGGTGGCAAGCAGGTAAAAATGATGAGGGAAGTAGATCAAGGTGAACTGGCCGGAGCGTGATCCTTTGCTTCCTACAATAGAAGCCACATGGAGTGAAGGACCAGTTTGCTCCATGAACCTCTTCTTCAGAAGAAGTCAGAAATATGGATTGTATCATTATGTGAAATCTGTCAATTTTTAAATTTTGGCAACTAATTCACTTTATTTAAAATTTTAAATAAGCTGAAGAAAACTTGTCTGTGAGCTGAATTCGGCCCAAAATTTGGCCCATTTGTGACTTCTTTTTAATTTGTATTTAATTTGTATTGGAATATACTTGCTTTATAATGAGTTTTTACTATACCCAAAAGTGAATCAGCTATGTGTACACATATATTCCCTCTTTTTTGGATTTTCTCCTTATTTAGGTCACCACAGAGCAATGAGTAGGGTTCCCTATTCTATACTGTAGGCGACTTTTCTTTTAGAAAGGGGTCCTTCACGTGGGTATATTATGTTCTTTTCCAGCTTTTCTGGGTTTTTTTTTTTTCCTCAGCAGCTGCTTTTTTAAATTTGCTCCCATGAAAATGTGTCAAAACTGTATCCTAACCGCTTACAAACAATTGAAGGAATTTTCCTTTGTATTCTGAATTATTATGCCCAGTACAAATACAAAGGCTAGTATCAATAGACATCCCGCCTCTATATCAACACATGGGGAAATGGGTGTTAGTTCATTAATGCTATAGACAAAACACCCAAACCAGATTTTACAGCACTTGTGGATTCACGATGAGATAATTAGCAATTTCTTTACTTACCACGGAGCAGGATGAGTTGAGGATTTGCTTTTCTCAATAGTGTATACTTTAAAAAGAAAAATGTCAAATAGCAAAGGGAAATAGGACGCTCAGTCTTCCAACATAAGCGTGTATAAGCACTAACGAGACAGCTTTCCTGTCACATTCACAGCTAGCAGGAGCTCACCCAAGAACAAGTCAGATTAGCTTTCTATCGGAGGACTGTTATTTTAACTCTAACTGTATAGTAAAAAAATGTGTCAACTGGTACTTACAGAGGATAGTTTAGTTCAACTTGAGACAGTTAACTGAATTTGGAAATAGACTTTAAAAAGGTAATCTCTCTCATTTTGCATGAAAATTAAAAAAAAAATCTTTTAACTTGAAATAAACAATTTGTTTTTCCCCCCACTGGAGAAATCTGTTTTTGCGGTCCTCACTCCAGTTATCATTTCCATGTCATGAGGCCTTTGCTCCGTGACTTCAACTACCTTCTCACTGACTATGAAACTCTGACGGCTTTTCTTCTCTTTTCGTCCTGCTTATAGCTCGCGTCCTATGTTTGGAAGCAGACATTTGCAGCAGCAGGCACCCGAGGCAGGGAGGAAGCACCTGGGAGCGGCCACTGTCCTGCCCTGTGCTCTATCGGGCAGGCTCCGTGCTCCGCAGGCTCACTCTAGATGGCTGGCCAGAAGAGAGTAAGAAGTGTGAAGGGATGAATCCGGGCATAATTGCTATTTTCCGGTTCCTATTGATCAAGATCTGTTAAAGGGAAGCCCCCTCTTTCCCTCTTCATGGATCTGGACTGCATCACCTGGCCCCACTGACAGTCATCCAGATAACCAGATCATGTGCAGTGTGTTCTTCATTCAGGTCCACTGATGGCAGGAAGAGCCAGGACTTCTGGGACCCCATGTTCTCCATGACCACTGAGAGCTACTCAAGCAACAAGACCAGGCACTGAAACAGAAGAGTTCAAATCCAAGAGGACCCGAGGGAGGGAGGTAAGCAGTGATGTCTGATGTATAGGGGGCAAACAGTCATTTTAAGAAAGTGTATAGATGCATGACTTTAGAAATGAATAAACATTTGACATTCAGTTCCTGTTATGAGGCCATAATCCTATAGATATTCTATCTTGAATAAAAACAATAACATTTGCTTTTGCAAGTGTAATTGACTTGGGGCAACTGTTTCCTTTTTCCTGATAGTTTTCTTGACTGCAATAACATAGAATGATCATTTTTTTTTTCAGTAAATTATTTTCAATGGTCTGCACAATTCTCTTCATTATTATACTTTTTATCTCAGAACTCTTGACACTTGCTTTCTGCAGCAGGCTTCACAATGAAATGGGAGATTTTTCAAAAGACAAACGTGATATTCTAGGCTGCTGTGTTCAACAGGAATAAAATTTGAACAAAAATGTCAAAGTCACTTATAAACTAAAAAATTTTTATTAGCCACGTTAAGAAAAGTCAAAGGTAAAATAGTAACATGAATTTTAATAATATCCTTTATTTAATTCAGTATATCAAAACTTAATCCTCTTTTTTTTAAAAAAAATCATTTAAATATGTAATCAAGATGAATAAATATTATTGATTAAGACAATAAGAAGACAGGTCACAGACCTGGGAAAATATTTGCATAAGAAACATCCATTACGGGACTGTTATCCAAAATATAAAATAATGCAAAAAAATAAAATAAAATAATTCATAAAGCTCAACAATAAGAAAATGAACAACCTGGTTAAAAGTAGACCAAAATGCTGAGAGACACTGCAACCAAAGATGGCAATTAAGCATATGAAAAGATACTCCCTATTTTATGTCACTAGAGAACTGCAAATTAAAACAACAGTAAGATAGCACTATATGTTTATTAGACTACCCAAAATCCCAAACACTAACAACATCAACTCCTGGTGAGGAGGTAGAGTAACAGGAACTCTCGTTCATTGTGGGTTGAAATGGAAAATGGTACAGTTACTTTGGAAGACAGTATGACAGTTCCTTTCAAAATTGAACACATTCTTGCCATGTGAGTACGCACATGCTCAGTCACGTCCAACTCTTTTGCAACCCCACAGACTATAATTCACCAGACTCTTCTATCCATGGAATTCTCCAGGCAAGAAGTGGGTTGATATTTCCTCCTCCAGGGATTCAACCTGCGTCTCTTTCGTCTCCTGAATTGCTCAATTGTGTCTGACTCTTTGCGACCCCACGGACAGTAGCCCACCAGGCTCCTCTGTCCATGGAATTCTTCAGGTAAGAATACTGGAGTGGGTTGCCATTCCTCGTCCAGTGGATCTTCCCAACCCAGGGATCAAACTCATGTCTGCTGCATCTCCTGCATTTGCAGGTGAATTATTTACCATCTGAGCCACCAGGGAAGCCCAAGAATACTGGAGTGGGTAGCCTACCCCTTCTCTAAGGGCTCTTCTTGACCCAGAAATTGAACTGCAGTCTCTTGCATTGCAGGCAGATTCTTTACCAGCTGAGCTATCAGAAATCACAATCCTTAGTATTTACCCAAATGGACTGAAAACTCTGTCTAAACAAAAGTCTGCACATGGATGTTTATGGCACCCTTATAGTTAATTGCCAAAACTTCGAAGCAACTAAGATATCCCTCGGTAACTGAATGGGTAAATAAACTGTGGTCTAGACAAAGGAACGCTATTCAGTACTAAAAAGAAGTGCACTATCCAGCCATGAAAACACATGGAGGAATCATTAATACATATTCTAAGTGAAAAAGTCAATCTGAAAAGACAACCTACTGCATGATTCCAATGTATAGACATTCTGGAAAAGGCAAAACTATGGAGATAGTAAAAAGGTCAGTGGTTGCCTGCAGTTAGTGGGGAGGAAAGAATGACAAAGTAGAGTACAGAGGACTTTTTAGGTCAGAGGGATTATTTTCTATGACGTTGTCATGGTGGATAAATGTCATTTTACATTGTCTCAATTCCATAGAATGGATAATACCAAAAGTCAACCTAATGTACACTGTGAATTGTGGGTGATAATAATGTGTCAGTACAGGTTAATCACTTTTAACACAGGGATGCTATGAAGGGTGGATATATGTAAGGGCAGGGATGTTGTGAACCCAAAACTTCTTTAAATGATAAAGTTTACTCAGGGAGACAGTGAAGGACAGGGAAGCCTGGTGTGCTGCAGTTCCTGAAGTTGCAAAGAGTCGGACATGACTTAGGGATTGAACAACAGCTAATCAAAACATACTATTTAAATACTGTACACTTTTTAACAAAGTCTTCATTAGAAATTCATACTGTTTTTCCCCTTATAGCACATTTCAGTTTGGACTGGTCACATTTTGCATGACCGACAGCCATACTCACTGCTAAGTACCAGGGGGGACTGTGCAACTCTAGGAAATGTGAACAAGCTTGCAACCAATCTGAGAGGAGTACTTTGTTTAATTCTAGCTTAATTTTATAATTTTTAAAACATTCTATTGGAGAATAGTTGATTTACAATGTTGTGCTAGTTTCAGCAAAGTGACTCAGTTATGCATACACACACATCCACTCTTTGAAACATTCTTTTCCTATGTAAGCCATTATAGAATATGGAGTAGAATTTCCTGTTCTATACAGTAGATCCTTGTTAGTTATCTATTTTATATATAGTAGGCTGTATATGTCAATTCCAACTTACCCTCCCCTTTATACACTGGTAACTATAAACACCCCAATGTTCATTTGCAGCAGTGTGTACAATAGCTAGGACATGAAAACAGTCTAATTGTCCATGGACAGAGGAAGGGTAAAGAAGATGTGGTACGTATATGCAATGGAATATTAACCACAAAAAGAATAAAGTAATGCTTTCTGCAACCACATAGATGGACCTAGAGATATCATAGTGAGTAAGGTAAGTCAGACAGAGGAAGACAAATATGTGGTATCACTTAAATGTGGAGTCTAGAAAAAGAGTACAGATGAACTTACATACAAAATAGAAAGAAAGTTATAGATGTAGATAACAAACTGAGGAGTGTGCTTTGGATTGAAATTATGATTCCCAAACTTGAGTATGCTTCAGAATCACTTGCAAAGCTTATTAAAATACAAATTACTGGACCTTACACCAAGAGGTTCAGATTCCAATAGGTCTAGAGCGAGGTCCCAAATTTCTAACAATGTTCCCAGGTGGTGCAAGTCTGGAAACCACTCTGGGAGTCACTGGTGAAGATGAAGTTTTGGGAAATCAGCTTTGTAGTTTTTAAATGATGGAAAGGACAACAGTGCTAAATATGATGCAGATCCTCTATACCACTAACTTCAGTCCTACAACAGGAAAGACAGGTCATCAAATTGTGCTTATGATTACCATTATATTCCTCAGTGAAATGTCACAGAATAATCCTTTTGGTCTTCTTAAACTTGTAAGTGGAGGTGCAGGTATTTGAATCTTATATACACAAATGTGACATATTTAATTTATATAATTAGTAGTCTTGGATGGATGTGAGAGTTGGACTATAAAGAAAGCTGAGCACTGAAGAATTGATGCCTTTGAACTGTGGTGTTGGAGAAGACTCTTGAGAGTCCGTTGGACTGCAAGGAGATCAAACCAGTCAATCCTAAAGGGAATCAGTCTTGAATATTCATTGGAAGGACTAATGCTGAAGCTGAAACTCCAGTACTTTGGCCACCTGATGCGAAGAACTGACTCATTTGAAAAGACCCTGGATGCTGGGAAAGATTGAAGGCAGGAAGAGAAGGGGACAACAGAGGATGAGATGGTTGGATGGCGTCACCGACATGATGGACATGAGTTTGAGTATGCTCCGGGAGTTGGTGATGGACAGGGAGGCCTGGCGTGTTGCAGTCCATGGGGTCGCAAAGAGTCGGACATGACTGAGTGACTGAACTGAACTAAATTAATGCATCACAGCCAGAATGGAGTCTTGCTTACATTTCCATTCACTAAAGGAAACGTCTAGACATAGTTTGAATAAACAATCATTTTGAGGATAGAAAATGATACCATAAGCACAATTCAGTTCCTTTTACCTTGACTGTAAACCCACACTGGGCTTCCTAGGTGGCTTAGGAAGTAAAGACTCTGCCTGCCAATGAGGAGACACAGGTTTGATCCCTGGGTTGGGAAGATCCCCCAGAGAAGGAAACAGCGACGCACTTCAATATTCCTACCTGGAAAATTCCATGGACGGAAGAGCCTGGCAGGTTATGATCAATGCGGTCACAAAAGAGTCAGATACGACTTAGTGACTAAACAACAACAGCAAAACTCCTATTAGTCTGATAGGTCCTCTGAAGGAGAAATATTTCTCATATTTACTTTTGTATTCCCAGTTTTTAAAAATTTTTGCATACAGTTGGTATCTAATAAATGGATGAGTGAATTGTCTTACTTGTTTCATATATTTTTGGAAATTTGGATTTTAACTCTTCTGAATTTTCAAGTATAAAGTGACATTGTGAAGGTCAGGAGGACATGTGTGATGCAAAGATAGACAACTCTCTTAATCCTATGTTCATTTCTGTAAGTGCTAGGAATACATTATAGTTCAGAGTGAAAATACAAGTGCCAACAAACTGTTTTTCACCTTGTCATTCTGGATGGCCTGATTATAAATAGTCCATTTCCAGACTTCCTCTCACTCCACAGGGGCCTAGAGCTGAATTACAAATTACCTGATGCTTTAGATTCACATTTCACAGTGTGATATCATAACATATTGTAAGAAGGGCTGCTTCACATGAATCTTTAAATGATAAAATGATAAAAATATACCTCTCTAGTGATGCAAAAAAGGAACTTATGAATCTAACATTTTCTCAGAATTGGGCTTACAAATAGAGATCAAAAAACTTTAGTCAAGTGGAAATGAATTAAGAGTTGTTACTGCCTAGCATCTGTACATTTTTTCAAGTAATCTAATGTTCTTGCTAACACTAGATTCTAGGATTCTAACTTTTATATAAGTTAACTATGGAATTCACTTCATTACTGGATTATTATGTCATATATGCAATTAATCTACATGGGATAATTTCATAATATTGTTGTTTGGAGGATGGCATTAAGAATGCTCATATCCACTGAAATACAAATCTGACAGGCATTATTTATTTTTCTAGCTTTATTAAAATATAACTGATATTTAATATTGTATAAACTTAAGATGTATATGTTGATTTGATAGGCTTATATGTTACAAAATTATTATCCCCACAGAATTAGACAAAACCTGCATCACTTCATGCCATTACCATTCAATTTTTGTGGTGAGAATATTCACTGTCTACTCCTTTAGAAACTTTCAAGTATATAAAATAGTATTGTCAGCTATAGTCAACATATGGAACATTAGATTCCCAGAACTTACTCATTTTGTAGCTGGAAGCTTGTACTCTTTGATCAATATCTCTTCATTTCTCTCAGCTTCCAGCTCCTGGTAATGACCATTCTACTATGTTTCTATATTTGACTTTTGTCCGGAGCACATTTAAGTAATATCATAGGAGTGCAGTTACCTTTTCAAGATCCTGTTATCATTTCCTTTAGATATGTACTCAGAAGTGAAATTTCTGGATCATATAGTAATTCTATCTTTAATTTTTTGAGGACCCTCCATACTGTTTTCCATAGTGACTGTGCTTATTTACATTCCCACCAACACAGAATCATCTTTTTCTTTTCTTTTTTTGAATTTATTGACTAATTTTTATTGCAATATAATTGCTAACAGTGTTGTGTTAGCTTGTACTACACAGCAAAATTAATCAGTCATACATATACACATAAACCCTCCCTTTCGGATTTCTCTTCCATTTAGGACACCACCAAGCATTAGGTAGACTTCCCTGTGCTATACAGCATATTCCCACCAGCTGTCTATTTCATACATAGTATCAGCAGTGTAGTTATACCAATTCCAATCTCCCAGTTCCTCCCACCCTACCCCTTCTCCTCTTGGTATCCATACATTTATTCTGTTCATGTGTATCTCTACATCTGTACCACTTTTCTAAATACCACATATATGCATTAATGTGTGATATTTGCTTTTCTCTCTCTGACTTCTTTCACCCTGTATGACACTCTCTAGGTCCATCCACATCTCTACAAATGTCCTAATTTAATTCCTTTTTATGACTGAGTAGTATTTGATTAAGGCTTCCATGGTGTCTCAGCTGGTAAAGAATCATCCTGCAATGCAGGAGACTCTGGTTTGATTCCTAGGTTGGGAAGATCCCCTGGAGAAAGGCTCTAGAAAGGGATTTATCATGAGTGTTAAAATGCTGGGCTCAAAGAAGCACAAGCTGGAATCAAGATTGCCGGGAGAAATATCAATATCCTCAGATATGCAGTTGACACCACACTTATGGAAAAAGTGAAGAACTAAAAGCCTCTTGATAAAAGTGAAAAAGGAGAGTGAAAAAGTTGGCTTAAAACTCAACATTCGGAAAACTAAGATCATAGTATCTGGTCTCATCACTTCATGGCAAATAGATGGGGAAACAGTGGAAACAGTGGCGGACTTTATTTTGGGGGGCTCCAAAATCACTGTAGATGGTGACTGCAGCCATGAAATTAAAAGACGCTTACTCCTTGGAAGGAAAGTTATGACCAATCGAGACAGCATATTAAAAAGCAGAGACATTACTTTGCCAACAAAGGTCCATCTAGTCAAGGCTATGGTTTCTCCAGTGGTCATGTATGAATGTGAGAGTTGGCCTCTGAAGAAAACTGAGCACGGAAGAATTGATGCTTCTGAACGGTGGTGTTGGAGAAGACTTTTGTGTCCCTTGGACTGCAAGGAGATCCAGCCAGTCCATCCTAAAGGAGATCAGTCCTGGGTGTTCATTGGAAGGACTGATGCTGAAGCTGAAACTCCAATACTCTGGCCACCTGATGCGAAGAGCTGACTCATTTGAAAAGACCCTGATACTGGGAAAGATAGAGGGCAGGAGGAGAAGGGAATGACATAGGATGAGATGGTTGGATGGCATCACTGACTCAATGGACATGGGTTTGGGTGGACTCTGGGAGTTGGTGATGGACAGGGAGGCCTGGTGTGCTGCAGTTCATGGGGTCGCAAAGATTTGGACATGACTGATCTCAACTGAATGAATTACATGAATTAGGTTATCTTAGTTGGATAAGATAAAAGACAAAGACATAGAAATACATCCCAAGGGAATTAAGTTACTATTTTTCCTTTCCTGCCTTTGAAATGAAACCTACACAATGATCTTTGGCCAGGATAAAACACTCTCAAAGCAAATGTTCTATAGCATTTGGGCCTCAGGGATCAGTGGCTACTGCTTGCATCATTAAATGCTTATTATTTCTTCTTCCAAAAACCACAGCTAGCTTTTCTGAGATGTTATCACCAGTGAACTGTATTTCTTAAAAACACTCACCAAACTTCTCTGAGAAAATAATTTATTCAGCTTAGAAGTTATGCATCAAGATCTTGCCTCTGTCCTTATCAGGTTAATCTCTGCCATTAAGACAATTTTCATACAGGCTTGATGTCAGGTCACAGATTTATGAAGCCAACTGAGATATGGCTCACAAACCTGGACTTTATTTTCCTTGGTGAGAAGATGATATGAAACCATGCTAAGCTGAAATGTTTGGAACACTAAGGGACTCATTTGAAATCATCATCGATAGAAAACTTAAAGACATCATGAGACATTTCCACCCAATTGTTTAATTTACACTCTTGGTCAAGTTGAGAGTTTGACATTATCTTCCCTTTGTACTTAGTAAAGCAAGCTCATGGTCAGAATGAGATTAAAAGCTAAAGAAGTTGCACTCCTACAATCCTTGTCTTTTCGTGCTGTTATTATAGAAATTAATGAAAACCACTTTCTTCACTCTGAGGCTCCAGGAGAGGCATTATGTTAAAATGAATGCAAAGCATTACCTCAATATAATTTTAAGATTGATATGGATGGCCAATGACACCTTACAGTTTCAAATTGCTTCAGAGAATTTTACCATAATGACTATATTGCAATTTTGATAAGGTATAGAAAAATGCCAAAAGCTCCTGCCTGACAGAAATATTTTTTATAAATTAAATTATTTTATTCAACACACTCTTAGTAATTAACAATGTAATTTGGTCATAATACAAAAGTCCATTTATTAGTTTATCCTCTGTATATTATTTATGGAGCATTATATAAGGTACTAGAAAATTTAATTTATTCAAAGAATAACTGTTGATTGCTTTTCTGTACAGGATACTGTTTTGGAGCTGGAGAAACAGCAGTAAAACTCACATCCAAAATTTCTCTTCTCATGGAACTTATATTCTAATGGAGAAGAAGCAAAGTGGTTAGGATAAATAAATATACAATATGCTTAAAGGAGCCAAGTGCTAAAGAGAAAGGAGATCAGTCCTGGGTGTTCATTGGAAGAACTGATGTTGAAGCTGAAACTCCAATATTTTGGCCACCTGATGCGAAGAGCTGACTCATTTGAAAAGACCCTGATGCTGGGAAAGATTGAGGGCAGGAGGGGAAGGGGATGACAGAGGAAGAGATGGTTGGATGGCATCAATGACTCAATGGACATGGGTTTGGGTAGACTCTGGGAGCTGGTGATGGACAGGGAGGCCTGGTGTGCTGTGGTTCATGAGGTAGCAAAGAGTAGGACACGACTTAATGACTGAACTCAAGAGAAAAATAATATTAAAAGGGAAAGGGGATAGATACTATTGTGATGGGATGCTGAGGGGGTCACATTTCAGACTGGTTAATAGGGACAAACTCTCAGAAAAGGTGACATTTGAATGAAGACTTATAAAGAGCCAAGAAATTTAGCAAAAAGATATCTAGGGGGAGCTTACACAAAGTATAAGAAAAAGTAAGTGAGAAATGACATGCTTAGCATCTTGAGAAAGAGTAAGGATGTCATTAAAGTGTGTTAGCAACTCAACTGTGTCTGACACTTTGTGACTCCATGGACTATAGCCTGCCAGGCTCCTCTGTCCCTGAAGTTCCCAGGCAAGAATACTGGAGTGGGTAGCCATTCCTTGTCATAGCCATTTGGTACATAGTGTGAGTGGAGGAGGAGTAGAAGATAAATCTGGAGAGGTAAAGAGAGTGGCTGATGGAGGGTCTTGAGGGTCACATGAAAGATTCTGCCATTTAATCTTAGTAGATGGGAACCTCTGGAGGGTGTGAGGCAGAGGAAGAGCTGATCTGATTTCTCATTTAGGAGAATTGCTCTGATTGTTACGGTGAGACTAGAATGCAAAGATTAACTGGATACAGTTTAATGCCAATGAATTCACTCTCATTTTGAAAGGCTGGAACAGATACTGGTTTAATGCAGTGAGATAGGTGTTATTCAAAAATTCAGAGTGATATGAGAGTTAAGAGGAAAAGGTAAGCCTCCTTCTCACTCCTCAGCCTACTATAATTGACTTCCACCTCTCCAAGTCCACTAGTTAACCATTAATAGCTGTGATATTTCACATTGCTTTTCTTTTTGAAATGTTATCTTCTCTTCCCCTGCCATGTATTGTCCATATTTCTCTCTTAAGTTTCTTTACAGATATTCACTTTACGGGCTCAACTTCCTCCCTCAGGGTCATTAGGTTCTCAGATCCCATACAGGACTGTCACTCTGCACAACCCAAAGGGACCATTTACAGCACAGGCCTTGGGACGTGTGCTGTTTGAAGTCGAATGTTGCTACCTGGCATGGCATGGCATGAAATATCTCTTTCCTAGTCTTTCATTTGTTTTGGTTCTCTTTACCTCAGTAATATTCATCACGCATGTGGCTTCAAACAAGAATTGTTTACAAATTTACTTCTTCATCCCAGGACGCTTTGCTGTGTAATACACTCCTATCAGTGGACTGCTTGACACTCCCAAATGGGTGTTTCAAATTGTACTTCAAATTGTTATGGCCCAAGGGGAACTCAAGGACTTCCCTTAATACATGGTCTTCTTCCAGTGTTCCTTAGCTAACGGATGCCACTTCTACCCATCCTGCTCTGCAAGCCAGAAACCTACAATTCCCCTTTGACACCTCAACTTCAGGACCCTCAAATCCAATCCATTATCCAATCAGCTGACTTGTTTCCCCAAGCCATCACCATAGTCCAACAAACCTTCATCTCCTGCATTTTCTTCCTCCAAGAATCCTACGCTGTACCACCACAGGCAAAGAAAACCTTCAACATGCTAACTGAATCATGTCACTGACTGCATACCTATCTAAAATACTGCAAAGAATTTCCATTTTTCCTTGAAAAAAAAATGATCTTAAAGTTTTCAGATGTTCTAACCTTTATCTACCTCTGCAAGTTCATTTTGCTCAGATGTTTCCTTTTCCCACTTTGAACTCCAGCTGCAACAGGCTTTTAAAAATCTACTTGAACAGGAGAGGAGAACATGATGATGGAGGAGTAGGTGGACATGGAGTACATCTCTCTGCACGGATACCTCAGGAGTACACCTTCAGACACAGAAGCGTGTGGCGAACACCAGCTGTGAGCAGACAGGAGTACCTGACAGCAGAAGAGAATATATGGAACCACGCAAAACTCAGTAGGATGAAGGATGGGGGGGGGGGGGCGGGAACAGGAGTGTTAGTAGGACTGGACCTGCCCTCAGTGGGTGGGGAAACTGAACCAGGGGTCCAATCCCCACATCAGGGCAATTGTCAGAGTCAGAGGAGAAACATTTAAGGCTGAGAGTGAAACAGCTGATCTGTGGCAGCCTAAATGGAATCAGAATCAGACAGTCCTTGCCACAGCCATACGTACCCTGGACAGGGACATGGGTCCCATGGAAGGCACAGTGGCTGGGAGCTGGAGTTTAGGGATTGTGGAGCAATCCCAGGGTGAGGGATGCTGCTGACCGCAGAGAGATGGATCGAGGGGATGTGAGGGAGGAGGTTGTGGTGGGAAATGCCTGTGGAGGAAAGCCAGGCAGCCATGGGAGCAAGGAGATACTGCTGGTCATGCATAGGGGATGGGGCCATCACCATAGGCTCTCTCACCCGACATGCCAGCTTCGGCAGCTGAACAATAAAAAGGCTGGTCCACCAAATGCCTGATGAACGGAGCTACGGAGTAGGACCCCACCCAGGGCGCCCCTTTAAGAGACTGATGCACCTATCTACAGAGTAGACCCCAGCCAGCGGGGCCCCTCCGTGCCTGACGTGCAGAGCAACAGAGAAGGACCCCAGGCAAGGGAGCCCTCTAAGTGCCTGAATGGGTGGAGCTGCGGAGAAAGGCGGGCCAAAGAGGCCTTCTGATCACAAGCTACAAGAGGCTTGAAAAAAGACTCTGATCGGGCCATAACTCCGGGGGGGGGGGGGGGGGGGGGGGGGGGGGGGGGGAGGCAGTCCGTGTCCCTGCACACTGTGCACCTCCAGGGTCCCTGCAAGGCAAGCAGCTGCACCACCTTCCTGCTCAGCTCTCACGGGACAGAAATGCCACGGGCAAAAAAGACCCTGCATCTATGCGTGCAAGGTCGCTTTGGTCATGTCCAACTTTTTGTGACCCTGTAGAGTGTGGCCTGCCAGGCTTCTCTGTCAGGGGGTTTCTCCAGGCAAGAATCCTGGAGCTTATTGGCTAATATCGGTTGCCATGGCCTTCTGGAGCACTATAATCTCTGCTGCCCCAGCCGCCAGCTCCCCTGAGCACCTGGCCCGGCCAGAACCCCTGCGACCCAAGCAGCTGCACCGCCTCCACACCCGGCCCTCACAGGGCAAACCCCAGTCCTCCAGGGCAGCCTCGGGAGCTAACCCCAGTGATCAACCCATATGCAGAGGTGGAAATAAAACCACAGTTGAAACCCAGGGGCTGAGTGGCCAAGGAAGAAGACCCAAAATCTTCCCACCATAGGTACAAGCTGCAGATTAAATACACATGATAAACTAGGCAGACTCTATCTCTATGGAATATATAAAAGGACATTGAGAGCTCCCAGAAAAGAAAATTCACTAGTTCTGATAGCCGTGGACACTGGAGGCAAGAATACAGGAGTAGGACCAGATTAGAGTCTGAGCTGCCCCCACAGCAGGTCCAGAGATCATTGGAGGGCATCCTAGGGAGGCGAGGTGGACTGGGACTCCCAGCGAGGGAAAGGACTCTGACAGCAGAGACTCAGGAAAAACATCTATTATTCTGATGTTTTGACTTGTTCTGTAGATTCTTTTGGATTTTTTCCCCCTTTTTATCCCCCTCTGTTGTCAATTTTATTGCCACTATGAAATCTAATTAAGCTTTTGAGCTTTTTCTGTTTTCCCTCAGTCACTTTTTTATTGTTGTTATAAACCTCTGCCTCTACACTGGGCTTTTGCAGTTCTGTGGAGTTTTCCTTTTCTTCTTTTCTCAATTTTAATTTTTTAAACCTACTATTATTTGTTCTACATTTATTCATTTGTTTGCCTTTCCTACTGTTCTTTTCTGCTTGCAGTTAATCTTTAATGTATATAAATCTTCTTTATCTACCTCTATTTAACTTTTTATATCTATTCCTTCTTTCTTTTCTTTCCACTCAACATATTTGTTAGTTTCGTTTTCATTGCTTTATTCCCCAACTGGCACCTTGCTTTAGTTTGTTTTCCAGTTTGTGTTTTAGTAAGTTTTATTCCTAACTGGTAGATATAGTTTTTGTTTTTTTGTTTGTTTGCCAGGTCAATCTATTGTACTTTACTTTTGTTGGACTGTTTTGACTTTGCTTCTGGGTGTATATGTATATGTGTATATTCAGTCACACTTTTTATCGTTGTTATAAACCTCTGCCTCTACATTGGCCCTTGCAGTTCTGTAGAATTTTCCTTTTGTTTTTTTTTTTTTCCTTTTCTCTTTTAATTTTTAAAACCTATTATTTTTTCCTACATTTATTCCTTTGTTGGCTTTTCCTACTGTTCTTTTCCCCTTGCAGTTAGTCTCTAATGTATATAAATCTTATTTATCTACCTCTATTTAACTTTGCATATCTATTCTTTCTTTCTTTTCCTCTCAACATATTTATTAGTCTTATTGTCATTGTTTTATTCCCCAGTTGGCACCTTGCTCTAGTTTTGTTTTCCAGTTTGTGCTTTAGTTAGTTTTGCTCTTAACTGGTATATGTAATTTTTGGTTTCCTTTGTTCACTGGGTCAATGTATTGCACTTTATTTTTGCTGGACAGTTTTGATTTTGTTTTTGGGTATATGTGTATATTTGTCACACTTTTCACTGCTGTTAAACCTCTGCCTCTATGTTGGGCTTTTGCTGTTCTATGGAGTTTTCCTTTCTCTCTCTCTCTCTCTCTCTTCTTCCTATTTTCCTTTTTTTCTATTTTAATATTTTAAAATCTATTATAGCTTTTCTACATTTATTCTTTTGTTTGCCTTTCCTACTGTTCTTTTCTCTTGGTAGTTAATCTTTAATGTATGTAAATCTTCTTCATTTACCTCTATTTAAGTTTGCATATCTATTTTTTCTTTCCTTTCTTCTCAACATATTTGTTAGTATTGTTTTCAGTTCTTTATTTCCCACTTGGCACCTTGATTTAGTATTGTTTTCCAGTTTGTGCTTTAGTTAGTTTTGTTCTTAACTGGTAGATATAATTTTTGATTTCCTTTGTTCACTGGGTCCATCTACTGTACTTTATTTTAGTTGGAATGTTTTAACTTTGCTTATGGGGGCAAATATATAGGTGTATATTCCATTATTTTAATTATCATTTGCCTGATTTTGTAATTGTCATTTGTCTGGGGTTCATCTTTGGTTTCTCATTTTTTAAGCTTACTTAAAGCTGTAACAAACCACTTGTGGAATCTTCATTCCTGACCAGAGTTCAAGCCCTGAGCCTTTGTAGTGGGAGCACTGAATCCAAAACCCTAGACTACCAGAGAACTAACCCCAGAGATTATCCAATAGTGAGAACTGAGACAAAGGAAACCACTGAATACAAGGCTGGACACCACCCAACCACCAGTAGCACCCTGTGCAGGATGCCTTATCTAACAACAAACAAAACAAAAATACAAACCCAGTCATCAGTAAACAAGATTACCACCTCACTCGGCCTTGCCCATCAGGGTAAAAACAAACAAACAAAAAGCTCAGCACAAATCTCATGCTATATGAAGCTTACACAAACCATTGGACCAACCTTAGGAGGGCAGAAGTCAAAGGGAAGAAAGAATTCAACCTTGAAGCCTGGGAAAAGGAGACCTCAAACACAATAAGTTAAAAATAAATAAATGAATAAATGAAAGCCAGAGAGATACTACATGAATAAAGGAACAAGCTAGAAACACAGAAGTCCAAATAAATGAAGAGGAAACAGGAAACCACCTGAGAAAGAATTCAGATAATGATAGTAAAGATGATCAAAGACTTCGAAAGCAAAATGGAGAAAATGCAAGAGTCAATTAAAAAGACCTAGAAGAAATAAAGAATAAACATACAGGGACAAACAACACAATTACTGAAAGTAAAAACACTCTGGAAGGAATCAATAGCAGAATATCTGAAGCAGAAGAATGAGTCAGTGAACTGGCAGATAAAATGGTGGAAATAACTTCTGAATAGCAAAATAAGTAAAAAGAGTGAAAAGAACTGAGGATAGTCTCAGAGACCCTTGGGACAATGTCAAATGCACCAGCATTCAAATTGTAGGGGTCCCAGAAGAAGAAGAGAAAACGAAAGGGTATGAGAAAAATTTTGAAAGATTTTAGTTGAAAATATCCCCAACATGGAAAAAGAAATAGTCAATCAAGTCCAAGAAGCCCAAAGAGTCCCATACAGGATAAACCCAAGGAGAAATATGCCAAGATGCATACTAATCAAACTAACAAAGACTAAACACAAACAAAGAATATTAAAAGCAGCAAGGGAGAAGCAATAAGTAGCACACAGGGAAACCTCATACGCTTAACAGCTGATCTTTCAGCAGAAACTCTGCAGGACAGAAGGGAATGGTGGGATATATTTAAAGTATTGAAAGGGAGAAATCTACAACCAAGATTACAGTACCCGGCAAGGATCTCATTCAAAATTGATGAGAAATAAAAAGCTTTTCAGACAAGCAAAAGTTAAGAGAATTAAGTACCACCCAACCAGCTTTACAACAAATGTTAAAGGGACTTATACAGTCAAGAAATACAAGAGACAAAAATCAACCCCAAACAATTAAGAAAATGGCAATAGGAATATATATATCAATAATTACTTTAAATGTAAATGGCTTAAATGCTCCAACCAAAAGACACAGACTGGCTGAATGGATACAAAAACAAGACCCATATATATGTTATCTACAAGAAATCCACTTCAAACTTAAAGACACATATAGAATAAAAGTGAGAGGATAGAAAAAATATATTCCATGTAAATGGAAGTAAAAGAAAGCTGGAGTAGCAATCCTCATACCAGACAAAAGAGACCTTAAAATAAGCAACGTTATGAGAGACAAGGAATGACACTACATGATGATCAAAACAATGAAATATCATATCACACCTGTCAGAATGGCCATCATTAAAAAGTCTACAAACAATAAATGCTGGAGAGAGTGTGGAGAAAAGGGAATGCCCTTGCATTGTTGGTGGGAATGTAAATTGATACAGCCACTAAGGAAGACAGTATGGAGATTTCTTTAAAAACTAGTAATAAAACCACCATATGACCTAGCATTCCCACTCATAGGCATATATCCTGATGAAACCAGGGTTGAAAAAGACACTTGTATCCCATTGTTCATTGAAGTGCTATTTACAATAGCTAGAACATGGAAGCAACCTAGATGTCCATCAGCAGATGAATGAATAAAGAAGTTGTGGTACATATACACAATGGAATATTACTCAGCCATAAAAGGGAACACATTTGAGTCAGTTTTGATGAGGTGGATGAACCTAGAACCTATTATACAGAGTGAAGTGAATCAGAAAGAGAAAGATAAATATTGTGTTCTAATGCATATACGGAATCCAGAAAAACGGTACTGAAGAATTTATTTACAGGGCAACAGCGGAGAAACAGACTGAGGGAGTAGACTTATGGACTTGGGGAGAGGGGAGGGGAGGGTGAGATGTGTGGAAAGAGTAACATGGAAACTTACATTAACATACGTAAAATAGATAGGCAATGGCAATTTGCCATGTGTCTCAGGAAACTCAAACAGGGACTCTGTATCAACCTAGATGGGTAGGATGGGGACGGAGATGGGAGGCAGGTTCAAAAGGAAGGGGATATATGTTGAGATATCACCTATGGATGATTCATGTTGAGGTTTGACAGAAAACAAGGAATGTCTATAAAGCAATCATCCTTCAATTAAAAAAAAATTTAAACAGATGTATTACACATATGAGCCTCTTTACCTAAGATGCTGTGGTAGATGTCATCCCTTGCTTAAACATTTTTCTGCAACAAATAATCACTGAAACACACCAATTATCTAGAAATATATGGATATTGGCATTTCAGGCAAATATATTGTTACATAGAGTTTATTTGGATCATTTAAAATTTTAATCAGATGTGAAAATATTATAGACAAAACTTAGAATTTGATCCTTTTAGGGAATTGTACGGAATGTCTATGGACTTCCCAGGTGGCACTAGTGGTAAAGAGCCCACCTGCCAATTCAGCAGACACAAGAGACATGGGTTTGATTCCTGGGTAGGAAAGATCCCCTGAAGGAGGGCACAGCAACCCACTTCAGTATTCTTGCCTGAAGAATCCCACTGACAGAGGAGTCTGGAGGGCTACAGTCCATGGGGTTGCAAAGAATCAGACAGGACTGAAGCAACTTAGCATGCACACACACATGGAATGTCTATAGAGATTGCTTGGGTTCTATTTCAGAACGGCCACATTCCAAGTGTCTGATTCTGGACAGCTCACACCAGTTCTCTGTGCTTCATCTCCTTCTGTAAAGAAAGTTTCAGTGAACATTAATAAATGAAAACAAGTAGATAAATGACCAACATCTATCAGGTTACCTGTCATCAGTGTAATTCTTGAGTCCTAAAAACTGATTTAAATTCTCTTTCATCTTATTTCCTCTCTGGTTAATAGAGTGTTTCTTGGTTTTAGGTATGGGATAATGGTTTTTTGTGTGTACCTGTGTCTGTAAAACCTTTTTTTTTCTGCCTGAATCTGATGAGCTTAAATTAAAGGAGCCTATGATATCAATCAAATAGAAATAACTAGATGAGATTCTCCTTCCTAATGATGAAGCAAGGAAGCATAACACCATCACTTGCAATTAGGAATGTTGTCTGAGCTATTATGAGGCATTTCGGAACCTACCATAACATTTTGGCATCTGTAGGAATGCCTCTTACTGTAAACGAAAGGTTAATCGCTCTGCTTTTCCAGCTGTTTCACATGGACCAGATGTCTGAGTTGCCCAAACTACTTAGCTGCATATTAGTGCCACATAAACTACTGGCTGCAGCTTGTGGGAGAGCTGTTAATGTCTGTAGAATGTTGCACTGAATGTCATTAAGGTTTGAATTAAAATAAATTTGCAAGTGGGTTGTATGTAAATGCTGGTACAAGAATTAGTTTAACGGAAGCAAACATTCTGCGCAGTTTGGGACGCCCTAAGGCTTTAGTCATGCCACCCTCTCTCCAGGATCTGTATTTCTTCTGTGGCTTTCACAGTTTCTGTAACTTGCCAGACAGATGCATTATGTGTAGCCAATCCATTCTATCAAACCTGAATCTTCATGCTGAACACCTGAAACTTATATAATATTGTACATCAACTAGACTTCAATTAAACAAAAAACCGAACCTTACATATGAAAAAAAATTCCTGTAAAACATGATAGGTATTGAGAATATTATGACAGTGCACAATTAAAATATAGTGTTCTACATATAAATAATAGCATTATATATTTTGTATATAACATAGCAGAGTGTTATAAATAATAGCATTCAATGCACGTACTTGATTTGGGCTGTTGCAGGCTCAGTGCTCAGTTCAGTTCAGTTTAGTTGCTCAGTCATGTCCAACTCTTTGTGACCCCATGGACTGCAGCCCACCAGGCTTCCGTGTCCACCACCAGCTCCCTAAGCTTGCTCAGACTCATGTCCATCGAGTCAGCGATGCCATCCAACCACCTCACCCTCTGTCATCCCCTTTTTTTCCTGCCTTCAATCTTTCCCAGCATCAGGGACTTTTCCAATGAGTTGGCTCTTTGCATCAGGTGGACAAAGTACTGGACCTTCAGCTTCAGCATCAGTCCTTCCAATGAATATTCAAGACTGATCTCCTTTAGGATGGACTGGTTTGATCTCCTTGCAGTCCAAGGGACTCTCATGAGTCTTCTCCAACACCACAGTTCAAAAGCATCATTTCTTTGGCACTCAGCTTTCTTTATGGTCCAACTCTCATATCCATACATGACTACTGGAAAAACCATAGCTTTGACTAGACTGACTTTTGTTGGTAAAGTAATGTCTCTGTCTTTTATTATGCTGTCTAGGCTGGTCATAGATTTTCTTCCAAGGAGCAAGAGTCTTTTAATTTCATGGTTGCAGTTACCATCTGCAGTGATTTTAGTTTAGGGTCTGCATACTTTATCTGCACCACATTTGACATGTGGTTCATTTTCACAAACCATAATTATTGCGAAAGACAATATTTCTGTGTTCATTTTCTATCTTCATTTTCTTGAAACAGAAATTAAGATGTAGGTAGACTGTGAATGTACTGGTAGGCAGTGACAGTAGGATTTTAACTGCAAGACTGTAACTCCCCAGGTCATGATTTTTGTATTGTTTCATTTTGAATTAGTACATATTGTTTTCTCTATGGCAGCTACTGACATTAGGCAACTACATATATGATTATTTTGGTGATGGGGTTGGCAAAGAGAAAGGAAAGTATTTCAAAGTTCAGAGTCCAGCTGGGTGAGATCATCTCGGGGCCTGAGGAAGCAGCCTGGGTTTGAGGAGGGTCTTATGATCAGCATCTTCTCCTTTTCCAATGTGCTTAAGTTTTTCTATAGCAAGCAGTTTCTGTCATTTTTGACCTAAGATATCTTTGAACTAGCCTCAGAAGCTATCAATATGTGTTGATGCTATACATCTAGTCACTCTTAAAAAGAGAAAGATACAAAACACATAATTCTGAAACAAAATTATTTTTTAGTGCCATGACATTTATTTTATTTTTAAAAAGAAAATTTGCATTTTCTCAAGAAAGGGAAAACTATCATGTGTGTATTTGCATACACACATACATAGAAATTCTGGTAAATATGCAAAATTATTTTTATTTGCTTACTTCATTCAATTATCAAAATAATCTTGTAATATTTTGGTACAAAGATATAGGCATTATCTATATTTTACAGAAAATTCAGACAAATGCCACCATTTTTTTCTCCATCTTCTCCATTTTATCCTTAAAAGATAACAAGATAACATCATCTTCTTTCTTAAGATTCATTTGTGAAATAAAATAAGCTAAGCACTCTGCTTCTGTCTACATAATTTAAAGAAATGTACTGAAATGGTTAGACAGAAATTTAACACATATTTTAGCTGGAAATTGAGGTATTCAGAGCCTTTAGAAAAAGTGGTAAAGAGGAAAAATAAGATTAGGACAGAATAGGTATACTAAGACATTTGAAACAATGCAAATGAGGTAATTGCCAGTCCTAGGAAAGCACAAACATATTAAAGTTAATAACATATGCTTTAATTATGTGTCATATCTTAAGAAGTCTGAACACAGCTATTCCATTTCTCATTTAAACATCTATAAACATATTCGAGGTCCACATGATAGAGGGAAAATAAATAAAACCTTTCTTATCTCTTCCAAACAAAAATGAAGGATCGATAAAATGTATTTTACTTTAAATAAAATACATAGACTTGCCTTTAAAAAGGAAAGGGTGAATCTTTGCTAATATAAAAAATAAATAGAAAATTATTTTCAATGTCTACTAGAGGGAGAAGGCAAATTTTTACAGAGTCATAGTTGTTAGTTTGACAACAGACTTTTCATCATGGAAAATAGACAAGATTGATAAACCATTATCTTTAAAGTATTCAACTTAGAATGCTTATACTAGTTTTAATATTACACTAATGATGAGTATCAGAGTAAAGATATTTAAGAAATATAAAGACTTATTACTTTATGAAAGCTTACTATTCATCACCAAGCAAGACTAATCTAGAAAAAATATATATAATGCCCAAGTCACCCATATCGGAACTCACATACATGACAACTTAGTAAAATGATATCACACACAACTCTATGTGAGTCAGTTTGAAAAAAAATAAAAGATATGGAAACAATTCTAGAAAAATAGGCTTTAATAAAATACATCCAAGAACAAATAGAAAATTTGAATAGTCCTATACCTGTTAAAGATTGGATTCAGAATTAATGGGAGAAAATTATTGAATTCCTCTTGTGAGGCCAGACTAATCTTGAAATCTCAAACTATTATAAGAAAGAATAATTGATAACTAATTCTTCTTATGAGTCTATTTGCAAACATTTCTGCACATGGTATTAGTTTAAATTCAGAGCTATATTAATAGAATAATAAGGTAATGAATCATAAATACAGTTTTTATTCCAGTAATAAAAGTTTCTTCAACATTTGAAAATCAAGCAGTGTAATTCATCATATTAGCAAAATAAATGAAAACATTTATTTGATCACCTCAATAGTTACAGAAAGTTTATTTGATATAATTTAGCACCCATTCATGGTTTAACAATCTACTTAGAAAATCCAAAAGAATCCACAGGTAAATTTTTAGAATTACTGAGTTCATTCAGTAAGAATGTTGGATCATGGTCAAAAAAGAGAAATAATTTTTATATGTGTATTGCCACAAATAATTGGAAGATAAAGTTTTGAAAAAGGGATATCATTTATAATACTGCAGAATAAATCTAGAAATGAATTTAGAAAAGATTTTCAAGGCACTGACACAGAGAACTGCAAAATATTGTTCAGGTAAAATATAGACGATCTAAATAAAAGGAATGATAGTCTTCATTAAGCAATGAAAGACTTATTGAAATAAATTTGTCAGTGCTTCTTACATCAACCTGCTGATTCATTATGATCTCAACTAAAATCTAAACTACTTTTTATTTCTTTTAGTGAAATATTTTACATTTATTTAGAAATGATATGGAAATGCAGAAGCCCTAGGTAAGCCAAATTAATCTTCAAAAAGAACAAGTTAGTTAATTTACACTTGTAAGCATCAATATCTATTATAATACTCTAGTAAGGAAGACAGTATGCTAGTAATGTACAAAGACACATATAGAACATAGAAGAGAAAAATAATAGATTTAATAAATATGCTGTATCAAATATCTAAATTGAAAAAAATGAATCCTAATCTCTATTCCCCATCATACATAGAAATCAAAGTGGGTAGATTATAGGTTGACTATGAATAGTAAAACAACAAAGCTTATGAAAGTGAAAGTGTGAGTCACTCAGTTGTGTCGGACTCTGTGTGACCCCACGGACTGTAACCCGCCAAGCTCCTCTGTCCATGGAATTCTCCAGTCAAAAATCCTGGAGTGGGTAGCCATTCCCTTCTCCAAGGGATCTTCCAGACCCAGGAACTGAACCTGAGTCTCCCACATTACAGGCAGATTTTTTACCATCTGAGCCACTAGGGAAGATCAATAAAGTTTATAGAAGATTATATGACAGTAATTTTATAATCTTGGGGTAGGCAAAATTTTCTTAAGGCATAAAAAGTCCTAATAAAGAAAATAATTGGAAAAAAAGAAATAACTCAAAAATAAATAGTTTATGAATCAGCAAAAAAAAAAGAAAGAAAAATATTTGATAGATTGGATTACACTAAAGTTAAGACTTTCTGTTCAACATATTATTATGGATGTCAGAATGAAAGCACTATAGAGAGACTCCTGAATTTTTAACAATTACTAAGAAAAAGGTAGAAAACAAAGTTTTAAACCTGAGGAAGAAATTTAAAGTGTACTTCATTAAAAGTCTACCAGAATAATAGACTTCTAAATAATAGTCAATAAATATGAAAATATGCTTTATATGATTATTACAAAAATGAAAATTATAGTACTACTTATCAGAATGCCTAGAATTGAAAACAAAAGCAAAACAATAATACTTCTTTGATACTAAAATTCTCATATACAGTTAAAATAATATCTTAGATGCTCAGTCGTGTCCAACTCTTTGTGACCCGATGGACTGTAGCCTGCCAGACTCCCCTGTTCATGGAATTCTCCAGGAAAGAACACTGCAGTGGGTAGCCGTTCCCTTCTCCAGGGGATCTTCCCAACCCAGGGATGGAACTTGGATCTCTTGCATTGCAGGGAGATTCTTTACCATCTGAGTCATCAGGGAAGCTGAAAGTGTAGATTGGTACAGTCCCTTGGAAATCTGTTTTACCCAAAAGCATATACGCCAAAGAACAACATGCATATGTTCGTGAAAAGATATATACATATAAAATACCCAGAGCTGCACTGTTTCAGCCCAAAGTGGCAACAACCCAAATGCTCATCAACACTAGGGTGCTGCGCTGTGCTGTGCTCAGTCACTCGGTCATTTCTGACCCTTTGTGACACTATGGACTGTAGTCCGCCAGGCTCCTCTGTCCATGATAATTCTCCAGGCAGAAATACTGGAGTGGGTTGCCATGCCCTCCTCCAGGGGATCTTCCCAACCCAGGGATTGAACCTAGACCTGCCACATTGCAGGTGGATTCTTTACTGTCTGAGCCACCAGAAAAGCCCAAGAATACTGGAGTGAGTAGCTTATCCCTTCTTCAGGGGAACTTCCAGACCCAGGAAAAAAATGGGTCTCCTGCATTGCAGGAAGAGTCTTTACCATCTGAGCCATCAGGGAAGCTGGAAGTGTAAATGTGTGCAGCCCCTTGGAACTGTGTTTTACCCAAAAGCATATATCCCAAAGAACAACTTGCATAAGTTGATATATGACAATATATCTACATATAAAATGCCCAAAGCTGCACTGTTTCAGTCCAAAGTGGCAACAACCCAAATCCTTATCAACACTAGGATAGATAAATACATTTTCTGTATTCATGCAATCAGTTCAGTTCAGTCATTCAGTCATGTCGGACTCTTTGCGACCCCATGAACCACAGCACACCAGCCTCCCTGTCCATCACCAACTCCCAGAATCCACACAAACCCATGTCCATTGTGTCGGTGATGCCATCCAACCATCTCATCCTCTGTCATCCCCTCTCCTCCTGATGTTTCCCAGCATCAGGGTCTTTTCCAATGAGTCAGCTCTTCACATCAGGTGGCCAAAGTATTCAAGTTTCAGCTTCAACATCAGTCCTTCCAATGAACACTCAGGACTGATCTCCTTTAGGATGGACTGGTTGGATCTCCTTGCAGTCCAAGGGACTCTCAGGAGTCTTCTCCAACACCACAGTTCAAAGGCATCAGTTCTTCGGTGCTCAGCTTTCTTCATAGTCCAACTCTCACATCCATACATGACCACTGGAAAAACCATATCCTGGACTAGATAGACCTTTGTTGGCAAAGTAATGTCTCTGCTTTTTAATATGCTATCTAGGTTGGTCATAACTTTCCTTCCAAGGAGTAAGCATCTTTTAATTTCATGCAACACTATACTGTAATTCAGACTTAAATGGAAGAAAGTGGGGGAAACCACTAGACCATTCAGGTATGACCTAAATCAAATCCCTTATGATTATACAGTAGAAGTGAGAAATAGATTTAAGGGACTAGGTCTAATAGACAGAGTGCCTGATGACCTATAGATGGAGGGTTCATGACATTTTACATGAGATGGGGAGAAGACCATGACCAAGAAAAAGAAGTGCAATAAAGCAAAATGTCTGTCTGAGGAGGCCTTACAAATAGCTGTGAAAAGAAGAGAAGTGAAAGGCAAAGGAGAAAAGGAAAGATATACCCATCTGAATGCAGAGTTCCAAAGAACAGCAAGGAGAGATAAGAAAGCCTTCCTCAGCAATCAATGCAAAGAAATAGAGGAAAACAATAGAATGGGAAAGACTAGAGATCTCTTCAAGAAAATTAGAGATACCAAAGGAACATTTCATGCAAAGATGGGCTCAATAAAGGACAGAAATTGTATGGATGTAACAGAAGCAGAAGATATTAAGAAGAGGTGGCAAGAAAACACAGAATTGTACAAAAAGATCTTCATGACCCAGATAATTACGATGGTGTGACTGCTCACAGTCACCTAGAGTTGGAAATCCTGAAATGTGAAGTCAGGTGGGCCTTAGGAAGAATCACTATGAACAAACTAGTGGAGGTGATGGAATTCCAGTTGAACTATTTCAAATCCTAAAAGATGATGGAGTGAAAGTGCTGAACTCAATATGTTAGAAAATTTGGAAAACTCAGCAGTGGCCACAGGACTGGAAAAGGTCAGTTTTCATTCCAATCCCAAAAAAAGACAATGCCAAAGAATGCTCAAACTACCACACAATTGCACTCATCTCACACGCTAGTAAAGTAATGCTCAAAATTCTCCAAGCCAGGCTTTAGCAATACGTGAACCGTGAATTTCCATACGTTCAAGTTGGTTTTAGAAAGGGCAGAGGAACCAGATATCAAATTGCCAACATCTGCTGGATCATCAAAAAAGCAAGAGAGCTCTAGAAAAACATCTATTTTGGCTTTATTGACTATGCCAAAACCTTTGACTGTGGATCACAATAAACTGTGGAAAATTCTGAAAGAGATGGGATTACCAGACCACCTGACCTGCCTCTTGAGAAACATGTATGCAGGTCAGGAAGCAACAGTCAGAACTGGACATGGAACAACAGACTAGTTCCAGATAGGAAAAGGAGTACATCAAGGTTGTATATTGTCACCCTGCTTATTTAACTTCTACACAGAGTACATCATGAGAAACGCTGGGCTGGAAGAAGCACAAGCTGGAATTAAGATTGCCGGGAGAAATATCAATAACCTCAGATAAGCAGATGACACCACCCTTCTGGCAGAAAGTGAAGAACAGCTAAAGAGCCTCTTGATGAAAGTGAAAGAGGAGAGTGAAAAAGTTGGCTTAAAGCTTAACATTCAGAAAACAAAGACCATGGCATCTGGTCCCATCACTTCATGGCAAATAGATGGGGAAACAGTGGAAACAGTGGCGGACTTTATTTTTCCGGGCTTCAAAATCACTGTAGATGGTGATTGCAGTCATGAAATTAAAAGACACTTGCTCCTTGGAAGGAAAGTTATGACCAACCTAGATAGCATATTAAAAAGCAGAGACATTACTTTGCCAGTAAAGGTCTATCTAGTCAAGGCTATGGTTTTTCCAGTGGTGATGTATGGATGTGAGAGCTGGACTTGAAAGAAAGCTGAGCGCCAAAGAATTGATGCTTTTGAACTGTGGTGTTGGAGAAGACTCCTAAGAGTCCCTTGGACTGCAAAGAGATCCAACCAGTCCATCCTAAAGGAGATCAGTCCTGGGTGTTCATTGGAAGGACTGATGCTGAAGCTGAAACTCCAGTACTTTGGCCACCTGATGCAAAGAGCTGACTCATTTGAAAGACCCTGATACTGGGAAAGATTGAGGGCCGGAGGAGAAGGGGATGACAGAGGATGAGATGGTTGGATGGCATCACTGACTGAATGGACATGGGTTTGTGTGGATTCTGGGAGTTGGTGATGGACAGGGAGGCCTGGCGTGCTGCAGTTCATGGGGTCACAGAGAGTTGGACATGACTGAGCGACTGAACTGAAGTAAACTGAATGCAATAAAAATACTCAAGCATTGCTCTATCCAAAAGCATAAACAAAGGCATATATGAATGAATGATACTGCATGACACCATGTATAAAAATTTTATATTAAATATATCTAAATAATAATTCTAATAATTTGTTTTTATAATTTTTATTTCTTATATACACATTATTAAATCATTTTCATTTTGATTAGAATATACCTGATTTTTCTTTTTAATAACCTTTCATACTATTTATCACCTTCAATATATGTAATTAAAGCATCATATAACTATACATTTTATTTTTTACAGTCTGAGAATCTTTCTAATAATCATGTTTGACTCACATAATGAACTGTGATTATAGGTATATTTAGTGCTGTTAAGTTAAGAAGTGTTCACTTTTGGGTATAATCACACTGAAAAGTTTTAATGAAGACCTCTGTATTTCTATACTCTTCTACTTCTTTAATGGAGTGGTGGCAAAAAATTATCAAACTGTACACTTAACATTATATAGCTTTTGGAACACATATATCAAGAAAATGTTTATTTAAAAATATATATGAAGTAAATGTTCTTTAATGAAAATTCAAGGAGTTAAGGACATTTCTTCCAAACATATATGTATGTAAGAGATGTGATATTATAATTTTAAATGAAAATATTTACTCAATACATACTATAAGCAGAAAATTAAAGATGGGTTTGAAAGCAAAATATAAGAAGGAAAAATCAAAATTATTGGAAGGGTTAAAAATACATATATGTATGGCATTCGGGTAAGGAATATATTCCTGAAGAACAAGGTAAGCAAAGAAAAATTCTAATCAAAGTAAAAAAAAAATAGTATAATTTTACTTCTTTTAAATATCAGCTATTTTAAAGCAGAAAAATGGCAACCAAAACCATAAGCACAGTTACAGGATATTTAACCAATCAGGAAAATAAATTTAGAATATATACAATAATGTTTAGAAATTTGGTGAGTATGTAAATTAGAAGATTGAGTGCAAGAGGAGAAGGGGGCGACAGAGGATGAGATGGTTAGACAGCATCACCGACGATGGGTCTGAGCAAACTCAGGGAGACAGCAGGGGACGTGGAGGGCTGGCACGCTGCAGCTGCAGTTGTGAGGTCTCAAAGAGCCGGACCCGACTTAGGGACTGAACAGCAACAATGTAAATTAGTATACAACATGAAGAACAAAATTTAAAATGAACCAGTAAAGAATGCAAAATAAAAATATAAATGCATATATATAAAGAATATAAGGACAGTATACATACATATGGGATTTCTAGGTGGTTCAGAGGTGAATAATCTGCCTGCAGTGTAGGAGATACGGGTTTGATCCCTGCATCAGGAAGATCCCCTGGAGTAGGACACATCAACCCGCTGCAATATTCTTGCCTGGAGAATCCCATGGACAGAGCAGCCTGGTGGGCTACAGTCCAAAGGATCTCAGGGTAGGAGAAAACTGAAGTGACTGAGCATGCAGGTATGCACGCATACATACATATATATATATATATAAGTATATATGCATATATAAAAATCCATATATATATACATTTTTTATATATAAACTCTGGCACAGGTGATCTGGAATGTTAATTGTCCATCTATCTTGTTTCAGCATGTGATCTGGGGGAGGGGAGCAGAGAGGGAAGGTCCATGATAATCATCCTTTTATTAATCTGTTTACACATTCTTAAAGTATTACTGTCAGTTCACACGTGGAAGCTTCATCCTGTCTCAGTGAAATGTCACAAGTCCTCTAGTGATAAATGCAGATTGCTACTATAGCACAGAGAAAAGACTCTGTTTGTGGGAACTGGGGAAGACCTCACTTTTCAGAATGTTCTAGGAAAGATGAGGTCTGTGGGACGATGGAAGGGAGCTGCATACTGCTCCATGGAGGAGCAGACACACGACTCACTAAAATCATCTTGTCCTGCTGATGCAGAGACGGTCTTGTGAGAACCATAAAGGCTGAAAGTCAGGATAAGCCTGAGCCCTTTAAACTATCCCTCATGAAAGGAAGCTATCTAAGAATTTCCAGACTGGAAATAATACAAAAATTTACTGTTTTGAAAACAGAATCCAGTCAGCTGGTCAGAGAAAATTCTCAAAGGAAGAGAGACCAGGGACAGAAGGTTAAATTAAGCCACTAAAGATAAACAGAGATTAATTAATAAGGTAGATGCAGTGTGGATGGAAAAAGGGGAGGATTTAAAAATGGAAGTAGTATGGTACGGCACACTATGATGGCTATTTGTAGATGAGAAGGCAGGGAGTGGAGAGGTGTCATAATGAGCTTCAAATGAACACTTGTGGGTCCTTCAGTGATGTCCAGTTGGCAGGTGAAAATAAGAAAAATAATTATGGGTCTTTCGTTTACTAATTTTAGGAAGATTATATTAAGACTGGATCCCCTTTCCTTTGAGAATCCCATTTGAGCTAATAAGCTTCGTAACCACAACTTACTTCATGTCCTGGCTTTGGCTGTGAAGGGAAAATAATTTATTGAATCAGAAGTTATTCTCCCAAAGTATAGTCACTCCCGGTACATATCTGAGAAAGAAACTTCTTTTGACAGCATGTCAAGAAATGAAAATTTCCATAGAGAACAGGAGAAATATTACCGTATGAAGACTCTAAGAATACTGGTCGTGTTACTGAGTGGTCTGATTCAAATGAATTCTTAATACATTTGAATGGACAGTCTCAAAAATAATCAACTTCCCTACTCTTAGTATCATGATATTAAAATATCCATGGTCATTCAGATAGCAATCATTTGAACACTGAAGTTTTTTAAAAAGTGAAAAGGAAAACCTGAACTTTGGCTACTGGACACGATTTTAAATAGTGGAGGGAATTATCAATTTAAGTTTTAACAAAGAATGGAAAGAGGTGCTGAGTCACAAATCTCTCCCATTTTGGGAAATCAGAAGGTCTCACTGCACATCTTTGGTAATTTGTTCTTGTCAAGAAATTGGTTCCTTTTTCCCAAAGTGAAAGTGTTCGAAGAGACTTTGACAAAATCTGGATGTTTTGCAAACAGTAATAATTATGATCTCAGAAGTGCTTTAATACATATTCATTGGTCATGTTCTTACTCAGAGCCAGGGCATAGATTTTAAACAAAAAATCCAAATATCAATTTAAAAAATGCACCTGCAAGTTCTTAAACTGCCAATTAAATTGATAACTCCTTAGTTATGCTTTCCCTAGGAAAAAAGGACTCTCATTTCCTGAATCCCCATGACATTTTCTTTATCCACTTGTTAAGAGGCCTTATTTAGAGGAACACAATGTGAACTTAGATATCAGTCTATTTGATAATGGCTCACAGGGCTAGGTCACTTTGCTCTGGGTGAGGATGGAATTAATAAGTAGAAAATGAATATTTCCAGTGTCAATCATTATAAAAAGAAATTTTACTTAAGAACAAAATTGAAGGATGGCAGAGTAGCATGCTTAGAAGGAGTCCAAGCAGAAGGACTCATGGATAATCTCCATCTCTGCCAAACCCACTGACTTAATCCTGATGCCATCATGCCAGCACTGGATAAGTGCCCAATGTCAGAGGCTGGCTGATGTCAACCAGCTAAGAAATTTTGTCACTTAATAGTTTAGTGCCTTTTCCATATGATGCTTTTTGTTGGGCATTAACACGTGATACAAAAATCTTCAAAATTTGTGCTCACTTTCTTGTGTCTCCATCTCAGATCTCTTGTCTACAGTTTTCCAACTTCCCTCTTTTCAGGCCCTTGGCCAGATGACAAGTCAGTCCATTGGCCACTGTTCACACATTCACATATAGGATCATTCCAGGCAATTCTCTTTTCACACGGGATGTATGACCAGTTATACTGCTTGAAGCTCTGTCCATTGAGAGGGCTTGCTTTTAAGTTTATGTTGAGGTCATCCTTGAGTGAAGGTGTAATACAACTGCACTCTATTTTTATCTGGCACTCACATACTTAATCAAACAATTCATAAACCAAGCTGTTTTATCCCCTTCTCTGTTCTTTGGTTGTAAGGCTCTCTCATAAGGCCAGTTGTGATGGTGCAACAATGGTGAATGGCATGTGGAGAGGCTTCCTCAAGCCCTCTCATCTCGCTCATGCTTAGGTACTGATACATTCATCATCTATCACATGCTGTGCTTCACCTGATCCATTTAGTACCCAGTCTATATGAAACCCAGACCATGATGGTTCCAGATTCATGATCACTTGGTGTTCCATGGCTAGATTCTCAGTGTCCACCAAGGTCCAATAGCACAGAAGAAGTATTTTTCAAAAAGTACGTAATTTTCCACTGACTGTGGTATGGTCTTTTTCCAGAAGACCAGAGGCTTGAATTGTGATTCTCCTCCGGGTGTGTGACAGAAAGTCTGCACAGCATCTTTCATAACCAGCCACATTTTAAGGACCAGGTGGCAGGATCTCTTGTACCCACTGCAGACTGTGCGGGGCTCTTTCCCATTCTGGGCCAATATCAAATCTGGGAGCCTTTTGCGTGGCCTGGTTCTAGGTGAGAGCTGTTCTAAGGTGTGAAAAATATATCCTTGAGATCCTTGAGAAGCTCATTAGATATGTTTATGAAATAAAAATACTTGCGATTACCTCCCTGCCCCCCCACTCAGTTCGTTTGCTGAAACTCTAACCCCCATCGTGGAGGTATTTGGAGACTGGGTCCATTGGAAGTTGAGTAGGGTTAGATGAGGTCATGAGGGTGGGACCATCATGAGACCATTGTAAGAAAAGAGATGCTGTTGCCTCCCTCTCCCTCCTCCTCCCACTCTGGCTACCTCTCTTCTTTCCCTCCCCTTCCCCCACCCCCAACCTC